>NC_051863.1:90177126-90362023 GCF_015732765.1 Culex quinquefasciatus | reverse complement strand
TCAACTTGGTATTGAAATGGTTTTATTTTGAGGTATTATTTTACCCTTGGAATAACATGGTTTGGTATTGTTGTGCCCTTCCACATACAAGACTTTGGTATGATTTCATGGTATTTTACCATCTATTACTGGGCAACCAAGGGCACATTTTGGTCCCTGTTATTTGCCCAAGTAATACCAAAATTTGGTATTCCCGTGTTATTTACCCCTGCTCGGGGAGAGCATTTAACATAAAAACTCTCTAACACTCTGCTATAGGGGAGAGTGGGGAGACTTGATCCCCGGGGACACTTGATCCCAAGCCTGTATCTCGTCAGTATGTGGGTAAAACAATTAGCTTTGTTCTAGAAAGTTGTGCGAAATTAACTGAAACTCATTGTAGAAAACAAAGAAAAAAATTAAAAAATGTTTAGATTGAGTTACACACATTTTTCTAAAACGAGCTGCAAAAAACTTCCAAGAGATCTTTTTTTCTTTTTTAATATGCATAGAAAACACTAAAAAAATATTCAAAAAAATATTTTTTATATATGAATTGTTTGATAAACTTATTAACTCCAAAACCCTTACGCATTTGATGTTAAATTTATCGTCATACTATTTTTACAATCAATTGTTTAAAAAAGTGCGTTTAGGGAGACTTGATCCCTGCATTTTTACAGTCACTGGAATTAGCCTCAAGATTAATTAATTGGGCTGGGTTTTCATACATAGTTTCCTTTAGTATAGTTGTACATAACTTTCTGCAGTTTGAACCTTTTTTCAAAAGTTTTGTTAACAAAAATTTCCAGCTTTTGTAAACAGGCTTAATTTTGGTCTAAAAAATAATATTTTAAGTTTTTAAATATTTTACCAATATTTTACATACTAAACTTGTTATATTTTGAACACAAACGTACAGGTTTTACGTGAAATTGCTGTAACTTATAGAAAATTTAAAGTTTGGATGAATAAGAAACATTTTGCTTAATATTTCTTCAAAATGTTGAAAGGAGGATCAAGTTACCCTAACATTTTTAAAATGCCGGTTTAAAATATTTTTTTAAAACGCTCGGCATGATTCAAAGAGTTCATCTGATGAAATACCCTTATTAACCAAACATAGATGAATGTTTAAGCTTTCAATTCATGCAAAAAGTGTATAGTTTTGTGAGAAATTGACAGAATTATGTGCGATACAAAATAAGGGGATCAAGTCTCCCCACTCTCCCTACTAGTTTCACTTCAGATGATCTCTACCATGCTTCATATTACCTGTGCCTACGACGCGGTCGCTTTGTGTTTGTCGCAAGCAGTATTTATATTAAAATAGTTTTTATTATTTATTTCGGTATCTATTGAAGATAGAGCTGTGGTTTCTTCGAGAGAGCTGTTCATTTTGGTAGTTGAGCCACTTTGTCGAAAACAAAAATATTCTATACCTTGTATCTTAGAAAATAAATAGTTTAGTTCTGGTTTTGCACAACTAAAATCAATCAAATTGTAATGACGTCTGAGACAATAATATAGAACTTTTTAATACCTGCAACTTTCTAGAACATGTCAACTTTCTAAAACTTATCGTTTTTGAGATATATGCAATTCAATATTAATTTTCCCCATACAGAGCTGGCTCTGTTCGCTGCATACAGAGCTTAGCTCTGTTCTACCATACAGAGCAGGTAAGGAATTTTTATTGAGCCCATAGAGCTCGATGCGTCTCTGGCTGCATGCTCATAAACATACAATCTTTACAAGAACGTCGTAAATTTGCCATGCTCTCTTTCATCAACATTCAACGACATTTTTTCTCAACGCATACAGTCAGTAGCATTATTTTCAGAAATACGCAATAGTATTCATGAACCAAGTCGTACTCTTAGACATTCACCACTTTTTAGAATAACTGCATACACGTCAAATTATTTAAAAAAATCGCCATTAAATCAAATGATGCGCTTTTATAACGAAAATTCACATTACATACATTTCGACATGTCTAAACCGGAACTACGAAAAAATCTGTACAATAGAAATAATATCTAGTATGTAAGAAAATTGTAAGTAGTCTACATAAGCTTGACGAATAAACAATAAACAATAATTCGTTTCAACGGATTTGACGTTTACTTTAGAGAGTGAGCGAGAGGTAAGAGAGCCTTCCTGCGCATTGAGCTCGGGTTTGATGATCACGCGGGATTGGTTGGCTCAACAGTCTGGTGGATTATTGTTAAGACGACGGATGTGTTTCTTTGGGCTGTCTCACTGACAGCCTGTGTGTGTGTGTGTGTTCGCGATCCAAATGGTGGATCAAGCGAACTGAGTCGAGATTTTTTGAGGAGTCCGAAAATGTCCGGACTAGAACACGACACATGGTATATGAACTTGTTACAAAAATATTTGCAGCGGTCTAACCTGATTTCAATTTTTGTTTAGACATGCAAATTGCAATAAAAACCTTATGGATAATATTTATTGAAAAAAATGGTTTGGCCCGCAAGCTCAAGAGAGCTTCAAATTTGGCCCGCCACTCAAAAACTTTGAGCACCCCTGGGCTAGTGTTTACGTCCGACCGCTGCAGGAGTAATCTGATCAGCTGAAGCGTCTGATAATCGAACTTCGGATAATCGAGTCTGGACTGTAAAAGCTCTTTGTCATATTGATGATTTATTACATAACCTCCTGCATCATTTTTAAAAACGCTGCAACTCGATCTCGATCTTGCACTACCTTTATGAAATGTATTCTCTATTTGACCATTACAGAAAGCCAATCACTTTTATCGTTTCAGTATCGAAGAACAATAACGGAAAGATCTTTTATATACCAAATTGTTGGCAATGCTACATTTTCAGTTGATACTTTTTTCATCAGTGGAATGCTAGTTGTAGTACTATTTTTCAGATCAGCTAAAAAATAAGTAATTGTTCGAGCGAGCATATAATTAGCAAAACTGAATATATAGCCAAAACTTCTTATCAAATATTGATTTCAATTTTGTACAGATACCTTCGATTGACTCCAGCTTACTTGTTTGTTATTGTTTTCAACGAAATAGCATTGAAGTAATATATTTTATTAAAAATCTCAGCAAGCTTTAACCCTGCGTATTCTATTTAAGATGGACTTATGAAAAATCAGTTTTTACACCAGGAATCATGGATCATATAACTTGTAATAAATATTGGTGGAGAAATATCTTATATATAAATAACTGGTATCCATTTAACGAGATGTGTATGATTTGGTCATGGTATTTAGCAAATGATATGCAGCTGTATGTAGTTGCCATTATATTGTTGGTATTGTCAATGAGGTAAGCTTTCCCAATAAGAGACATAAAAAAATGTATTTTTTTCTCGTGACCCATTTAAAAAGCTGATGGATGATGAATTCAGGTAAATGGTAAATTGAAATGAAAAAATAATCACAATATGTAAAACGCTTTTAAAAACAACAGAAAGAAACCCGTTTTTTGATTGATACCGTCTGAATCAAGATTTGAATGTTTTCCAAAAATATAGATGACCGCCAGATGACCGATCGGGAATGATGTCTTTCAGAGCCTCAAGTGGTAACTTACTTCTTAACTTCCCAGTCACGAAATATTCTAGCAGAGCTGATTCTGCCAGAATCCTGCAAGAATGGTGGAACATTTCTGCTAGAATGCTGTAAGAATATGCAGCATTGTGAGAACTCTGCTAGGATCCTGCTAGAACGCCGTGACTGGGTTAATGCTATCATGTTATGGCCTATCTACAATCACCTAGCTTCAAAAAAATCAAATTATTCGCTCTACAGCATTGCCTTGGCGTTCTCGATTACGAGATTCCTACTCGAATTTAGGTGTCCGAAGGCTTGATTGTTGAGGCAATAACAAACCTCTTTTTGTTGAAAGTAAACACCTATACACCTCCTCCTTGGCGCGCCGTTTCTGCACCAACCTTCTGTTGCGTTGCCTCGGCGAGTACACGACATCATTCCCGCCCAAAACGTTATCGCGTGCGGTTCGACTTTCTCGCTAAAATAAAAACGTTCTTTTTGTAAAAGTTATCGCGAGTGTTTTTTTTCCTTTCGCCGATTTTCGTCTCGTCGCGGTAATCCGCTGTGCACCCGGACAAAAGTCCGAAGACCGGAATCACCCGGTTGAACGAGGCCAACTGGTCCACGTGGAAGCTGCGGATGGAGGCGCTGCTGGACACGGAAGAGCTGTGGGACCTGATCGAGGAAGAAGTCCCCGCAGCGGAGCAACAGGATGCTGTCTGGACCCGGAAGGACCGGAAGGCGCGAGGTCATCTAATCGTTGCGTTGGAGGACAGCCAGCTGCGGCATATTAAGGGCAAGGTTCACGCGTGGGACATCTTCGGGGCTCTCAAGGCCCACCACGAACTGGCGACGCGCTCCGTCCGTGTTTCGTTGCTGAAGAAAATGTGTGCGCTCATTCTCCCGGATGGCGGCGACCTTGTGGCGCATCTGCGTGAGTTCGAGGTTCTCTTCGACCGGCTGGAAGCGGCCGGAACGTCGCTCGACACGGATACCCTGATCTGCATGCTGCTTCGAAGCCTCCCGTCGTCGTACGATGGGGTCGTGACCGCGCTGAACTGCCTCGCGGACGATGACATTTCTCTTGAAATCATCAAGGCAAAGCTGGAAGATGAGTACAGCCGGCAGCAGGAACGGAAGGGAGGTTCTCGCCAGGTGGAGAAAGCGATGCGGACTGCTGAAAGCAAGAACCGGAAGAAGCCGCCGAAGTGTTTCAACTGTGGGCAGCTTGGACACTTCAAGGGGAACTGCCCGAAGCTCGGCGGAGACTAGAAGAAAGGTGGAAGTTCGCCCACGCCAGACGGTGGTGGAGGCGCGAAGGCCGCGCAGAACGATGCGCGGGGCGTCGCGTTAACCGTCGGAAGGAAGCAAACTGCCTGCTGGATGATCGACAGTGGTGCCAGCGCTCATATGACCAACGACCGGGAGTTCTTCGAGTCGCTGCGTGAGTTTGCCGGTGGCAATATCACGCTGGCGGACGGTAAGAAGACTGAGATCCAGGGAGAGGGCAGCGGAACAGTGTTTGGCATCGACGGTGAAGGAAGAAAAGAGAAACTCGATGTCCAAGAAGTGAAGTACGTGCCGGGACTGTCCACGAACCTGATCTCGGTCGGGAAACTGGCCAACAAAGACTACAGTGTAGTGTTCGACAAGGTGAGCTGTTCGGTAGTGAGTGACAGTAAAGTGATCGCCACGGGTGGACGCCACGGAGGGCTCTACTACCTGCGCCAAGCGGAGGAGGAATCGATGGTGGCCGCCGAACGTCGGCACAAAGTAGACTGCCAGCATCAGTGGCACCGACGGCTCGGTCATCGCGACTGGGCAGCGGTGGAGAAGCTTGTCAAGGACGAGCTGGCCACGGGGATGAAGGTAACGGACTGCGGTCTGAGACTGGAGTGTGAGTGCTGTATGGAGGGGAAGTCTGCTCGGCTTCCGTTTCCACCGGTCATCGACCGGAAGTCATCGAAGGTGCTGGACATCGTCCACACCGACCTGTGGGGACCGATGAGAACCGTTACGCCAAGCGGTAATCGGTACGTGATGACGACGATTGACGACTACAGCCACTTCACAGTCATCTACCTCCTGAAGCAGAAGTCGGAGGCGGCCAATCGGATCAAAGAGTACGTCCGTTGGGTGGAGAACATGTTTAGCCGCAAGCCGCGGGTGGTGAGGTCGGATGGAGGGGGAGAGTACGACAACCGTGAACTCCGCACCTTCTACAAGGCGGAAGGGATCAAGCCTCAGTTTACCACCGCGCATTCCCCGCAGTCGAACGGCGTCGCTGAACGAAAGAACAGATCGTTGACGGATATGGCCACCTGTATGCTGAATAACGCTGTGCTGGACATGCGGTTCTGGGGTGAGGCCATGCTCACGGCCGCGTACCTGCAGAACAGAACGCCGTCCAGATCGATCCAAGGCACCCCTTACGAGCTCTGGTGGGGACGAAAGCCCGACTTGAAACATCTTCGGGTGTTCGGCAGCGAAGCGTACGTTAAGTCCCGGGTGTCAATCGTGGCAAGCTGGACAGTAAGGCAAGAAAGCTGGTGTTCGTCGGGTACGCATTCGAGCAAAAGCGTATCGTTTCGTCGACGTGGAGACGGACAAGATCACCGTTAGCCGTGATGCCAGATTCCTCGAGCTGGGCAACGGCACGTCAACGGTGGAGTGTCAACGGAGAACCCAGATGAGGAGATTCAGCTGAAGCCGTTCGTCGTCAAGAAGGATGAGCTCTAAGAGGAGGACGCCATCGAAGTGGACACGGCTGGTGACGATGTCGCTGGGGCCAGATCAGCGAAAGTGACGACGAAGAGTTCCAAGAGGCAGAAAGCACCCCAAACGCAAGCCCTCGTCGGTCGACAAGATCGAATCTTGGTACTCGGCCGCGTTACCTGGATGACTTCGAGCTGGAAAACGCTGTCGGGATCGCGGCGTGTGCTGTGGAGGAACCCGTCGATCACAAGGAAGCGCTGAAGGAGCCCGTTTGGCGGACGGCGATGCTGGACGAACTTGAGTCACACCAGCAAAACGGAACGTGGAAGCTGGTTCAACTCCCGGAAGGACGGAAAGCGATCGGGTCGAAATGGATCTACAAAGTGAAGCGAAACGAGAACAACCAGATCGTGAAGTTCAAAGCCAGACTTGTCGCGCAGGGCTATGCGCAGCAATCTGGAGTGGACGAGGAAGACGTGTTCGCACCTATCACGCGTCAAGCAACCTTCCGAACGTACCTCACGGTGGCGCTGAAGCATGGAGTGACCGTGCGACATCTGGACATAAAGACCGCCTATCTTTATGGGTCGCTCGAAGAAGAAGTGTACATGCGCCAACCGCCGGGATTGCAGGAACCCGGGAAGGAGCAGTTCGTGTACCGGTTTCAACGCATTATCTACGGATTGCGGCAGTCGGCTCGCTGCTGGAACAAGCGCTTGGATGGATTACTCGTGAAGCTTGGCTTCGAGGCGGCCGCAGCAGATCCCTGTTTGTACGTCAACCATCGCGGACAAGCCAAGGTGTTGCTGATGGTGTACGTTGATGATCTTTGATCGCCTCGACGGACGAACCGAAGATGGCGGAGACTTGTACTGGATTGAAAGCGGAGTTCGAGCTGACAGATCTCGGCGAGGTTCGTCATTTCCTTGGAGTCGAGGTGAAGCGCGAATCCGACGTGTACAAGCTGAGTCTGAAGAACTACACCAACAAGCTGCTCAAGGATTTCGGCATGGAGCAGTGCAAGGCTGCCAAGACGTCGATGGATCCGGCCTACCTGAAGGTGGAGGAAGTTAGAGAAGAATTCACGGATTCGACGAAGTATCGTAGCCTCGTGGGAGGTCTGCTCTACTTGGCCATTGTTGCCAGACCGGATATTGCTGCTGCGGCGGCGATTCTCGGCCGGCAATTCAGCGCACCCCGCGAGTGCGACTGGACTGTCGCGAAGCGAGTGCTACGATATTTGCAAGGTACATAGGACTATCGACTACAACTCGGCGGGGACAAGAACCAGGACCTTGTCGGTTTCTCTGACGCAGACTGGGCCAGAGACGCCGAGAGCCGTCGATCGACGTCCGGGATGTTGTTCCAGTACGGAGGAGGAAGCATCACGTGGGCGAGCCGACGCCAACCTTGCGTGACGCTTTCATCGATGGAGTGTGAGTACGTCGCACTCTCCGAGTCGTGCCAAGAAGCGGTGTGGCTCAGACAACTTCTCCGTGACTTCGGCGAGCAACAAGACAATCCGACGGTCATCAACGAAGACAACCAAGGCTGCTTGGCATTTGTGCGTTCCGAACGAACGAGCCGACGATCCAAGCACATCGACACGAAGCAGAAGTACATCAACGAGTTGTGCCTGAGGAAGGAGATCAAGCTGGAGTATTGACCAACCGACCAGATGACTGCTGACGTGTTGACGAAACCGTTGGGGCCAAAGAAGCACCGAGAGTTCTGCGAACTACTCGGGCTCGGGCAGCATCAGTGAGAAGGTTCACACTGAGGGGGAGTGTTGAGAGTAAACAGTGTTCACCTATACACCTCCTCCTTGACGCGCCGTTTCTGCACCAACCTTCTGTTGCGTTGCCTCGGCGAGTACACGACATCATTCCCGCCCAAAACGTTGTCGCGTGCGGTTCGACTTTCTCGCTAAAATAAAAACGTTCTTTTGTAAAAGTTATCGCGAGTGTTTTTTCCTTTCGCCGATCTCGTCTCGTCGCGGTAATCCGCTGTGCACCCGGACAAAAGTCCGTCACTTTTACACCTAAGCTTCCATCCACCCGGGATTCGAACTGACAACCTTTGGATTGTGAGTCCAACAGGGTAACAAAAGTTGCGTCTTTTAATTACGAAAATGTTGGTACCCAAACATCTATAGGTCATCGCTGAAATTTTAAAGTTATCGCAGTTGGTTTTGTTATTTTGTTTTGCAAAACCGCATATTTTTTTAACAAAAGTGCCAAAAATATTCGTAACTACCTTTTGCCTCTCGGTGGCGCTTTGTGTTAGTGTGTGTGTGTGTGTGGTCGATATTTGCGGACGTGCAAGCAGAACACAGAACAGTGAGAACTAGCGAAAATGCCTCACTTTCTTCTGATACAAGTCGCCATATTGAAATTGCTTGAAGATTCATACCCGTGCCGAAACCTAGTACAACGTTCTGTTCCAAATTCCATGCCAAACATTTTAATAAAAATAGCTCATGAAAAGATGAGTATCGTGCAAGCAGTAGTGATGGAGAGATGGATTTTTGTGTAGTTCTCTTTGTGCTGTGTTCGTGTTCATGTTCATGCCATGCATGCGGTGGGAGGTCATTGTGCTAATGAATATTATTGCGCGTCAGTATCGTGCAAGCAGTAGTGATGGAGAGATGGATTTTTGTGGTGTTCTTTGTGGTGTTCTCTTTGTGCTGTGTTCGTGTTCGTTTCAAGTCATGCATGCGGTGGGGGTTCATTGTGGTAATGAATATTATTGCGCGTCAGTATCGTGCAAACAGTATAGTGATGAGGAGATGGATTTTTGTGGTGTTCTCTTTGTGCTGTGTTCGTGTTCGTATTCATGTTCATGCCATGCATGCGGTGGGGGGTCATTGTGCAGATGAATATTAATGTGCGTCAGTATCGTGCAAGCAGTAGTGATCGGGAGATGGATTTTTGTGGTGTTCTCTTTGTGCTGTGTTCGTTTTCGTGTTCATGCCATGCATGCGGTGGTGGGTCATTGTGCTAATGAATATTATTGCGCGTCAGTATCGTGTGAGCAGCAGTGCCAGGATGATGGTTTTATTATTGTGTTCTTTTTGTAATGTATTTGTTGTAAAATTTAGCATGGTTCTTTGTGGTGATGGAATTGTTTTGGTGGTGGTGGTGATGGTGTTAAATAATAAGAACATTCAATTTACTAACATTGAGTCCAAAACCAAAACTCCCTACAAACATCTATACCACTAGGTGAGGTAGAGATCTCTGCGCATACTAGATAGATGTTTACTAACATACCTTCCAATCCCCGAGATTAGCAAGGTACCGGCCAGGAGCCCCTTATCTTACTGGATAGTATTACACGCTCATCTAAAGATGGCAACATGGTATCTCCCGTGTTGGAATATTGTAACCGGATGAGAGTCTAGTGCTATTATACATTTGATTACAGTTAAACAGCAAGATAAGCGTTGTGCGGCCATCCAGAATTGTGCGATTTTTATTGCTAATGCTAATAGCTCATGAAAAGATGATTTCTATAAAAAGTTCTATAACAAATACTATTACAAAAATCAAAAAAGGATCAAAAAAAGTTTGTAGACCTTTCGAAAAATTATGATAAATTTAGTTTTTTGTTGACAAATCACCATTAATCCAGTGTCCCAACTCTAAATAGGCATCCTTGACTGATTAAAAAATAATTTGGATTGAATATAAAGTTTACCAACTATATCGACCAGGGGTAAATAACACGGGAATAAAAAAAATTGGTATTAGGGTACGTTATCCATTAGTGGACCCCTTTCCTATAGTGGACCCTCTGAAGGGTTTTTGATGAAAAATTCAATAAAATCACAATTTCAAGCGTGTTGTTGTCTACAAATCTTTTATTTGGCATGTTCAGCATAATTTAAAACAATGTTGACTGACATTGAATTGTCCTTTTCACCAAAATAAGTGTTTTGAGTTCGATATCGGAAATCAGCTATGGCCACTAGCATTTTCACAACATAACTGCATTTATATTTTATGATTGAATTAACCATCCAATCATTTTTTGACTGATTATTTAACTTCAGCAAGTCGAAATAATGTAAGTTTAAGGATCTTTACTAAAATAAAGCGAAGAACTGCTCATTTTCAAGCAAAAATTAGGGGGGTCCAATATAGGATAACGAAAATCCAAACTTTTCCAAAAGTGTTAAACCTTCAAAAATGAAGAAAACTGTGTTTTTAAGCAAAAGTTTCTCTCAAACATACAATAAATGCTTGTTGTTATCAACCTAAATGCATATTTTTTTTTCAATTATGAGTATAAATATAGCAATTTCATAGCCATCGAATTATGGACCCGGGTCCACTATAGGAAAAGGGGGTCCATAACAAGGCAAAAAAATTGTTCAAAAGATTTCAGATTTCATTGTTTTGTACAAAGGGTTATAAAAAGTGCTTAAAATATTGAAAATTTGCGAAAAATGTGCTTCGGCTCTACAAGGGGGTCCACTAATGGTTAAAATACCCTACTTGAGCAAATAACAGGGACCAAAATGTGCCCTTGGATGCCCAGTAATAGATGGTAAAATACCATGAAATCATACCAAAGTCTTGTATGAGGAAGGGCACAACAATACCAAACCATGTTATTCCAAGGGTAAAATAATACCACAAAATAAAACCATTTCAAAACTAAGTTGAGGTCTTCTAGATTTTTGAACATTGCTTGAATACCAAAACTTGGTATTGCCATGGTTTTATTTTTAGGTATTCCCGTGCCCTTGGAAAATCTTTTTTTTTTATTTATATTTATTCAGATTTTCTCTACCATGTACATTCATTCAGTTAAAATATTATTGAGTGTCCAATAGGGTGCCCAGAATATGGGACTTTTTTTTCAAAACCTCGCTCCACAAGCTGAATATTGTTCCTTGACCTATTTTAGGACTCTGGGCCAAATATAAGCAAAATCGGTCATCATTTACCCATTGATACTCGGAGGTGAAGTTTTTATGGGAAAAATCGAAAAAATGTATGGAAAACCCAAGATTCTTACGGTTTGGTCTGCACGGTGCGCTACTTCCATCCAAATATTTCCAAAAGTGAGATTCTTATTGAAAATTTAGTGCTCTACAACTTTGTAGAACACATCAAAAATGTAAAACTCTGTCCTGAAAAGTTATTAGCGATTTAAAAAAGTCATTTTTGTATGAAAAACATTTTTTTCGCCAACTTTAGGCTCGGGTATCAATGGGTTAATCTTATCCAATTTCGCTCAAAATTTACACAGATGCTTAAAATAACCCAAAAAACTGTTTTTCGCTTGTGGAGCAGGGGGTCATTTTTTCTGGGCACCCTAGTGTCCAATCACAATCGATGACTTTTCACCTCAATTCTAAATACCAGCAACTTTTATTTATTCATGAAATATTGTAGCTTTCGCTATTCAGTGATTTCAAATGTAGGAGGTCCTACATGTACAAAAGGGAAAAGGGATACCTTAAAACTAACTTATAAACTATATAAATAGCGGATCAATGCAGCTGAAGACTGCAATGATTTTTGTCGAAATGCATCAATTATCTTATTGGACATAACATCCAAAGTGTCAACTTCGGCTAATTGATGAAGTTCACTGGTGCTAAACCAGGAAGGAAGTTTCAGAATCATTTTCAGAATTTTGTTCTGAATCCTCTGAAGTTTTTTCTTCCTGGTTAAGCAACAGCTTGTCCAGATCGGCACAGCATAAAGCATGGCAGGTCTGAAAATTTGTTTATAAATTAACAGTTTATTCTTGAGACAAAGTCTAGAATTCCTGTTTATAAGTGGATACAAACATTTAATATATTTGTTACATTTAACCTGTATACTTTCAATGTGATCCTTGTAAGTAAGGTTTTTGTCAAAAGCAAGTCCAAGATATTTCACTTGATCCTCCCACTTTAAATTTACCTCATTCATCTTTATAATGTGATGACGTTTTGGTTTAAGAAAATCAGCCCTTGGTTTGTGAGGGAAAATAATAAGTTGAGTTTTTGCAGCATTTGGAGTAATTTTCCATTCTTTCAAATAAGAATTGGGATGTTTGTAATCTTCTTGTGATGACACGAAGGCTTCTACCTTTGGCGGAGATGCTTGTATCATCAGCAAAAGTGATTTCTGGCATCCTGGGGGCAAATCAGGCAAGTCAGAAGTAAAAATATTGTAGGGTACGTTATCCATTAGTGGACCCCTTTCCTATAGTGGACCCTCTGAAGGGTTTTTGATGAAAAATTCAATAAAATCACAATTTCAAGCGTGTTATTGTCTACAAATCTTTTAATTGGCATGTTCAGCATCATTTAAATCAATGTTGACTGATATTGAATTGTCCTTTTCACCAAAATAAGTGTTTTGAGTTTGACATCTGAAATCAGCCATGGCCACTAGCATTTTCACAACAAAACTGCATTTATATTTTATGATTGAATTAACTATCCAATCATTTTTTGCCTGATTATTTAACTTCAGCAAGTCGAAATAGTGTAAGTTTAAGGAGTTTTACTAAAATAAAGCGAAGAACTGCTCATTTTCGAGCAAAAATTAGGGGGGTCCAATATAGGATAACGAAAATCCAAACTTTTCTAAAGTTTTAAACCTTCAAAAATGACGAAAACTGTGTTTTTAAGCAAAAGTTTCTCTCAAACATACAATAAATGCTTGTTGTTATCAACCTAAATGCATATTTTTTTTTCAATTATGAGTATAAATATAGCAATTTCATGTTAAAAGTATCAAAAATGCTGAAGCCGTAGAAAATTATAATTAATCAAAACTATAGTCAATTGAACTTAACTGAAGCATCATAATTGCACCTGGGAGAAGCCGCCAATCTTTATGGCATCCAGGATAACTTCTGGTTATCCTACGGCAGATTATGAAAAATAAAAATGATTCAAGGAAGTAAAAATGATTTAAACAATTGCAAGGTTCAGTGTTAAAAAGCATAAAAATGAAAAACAAATCAAGATTAATGAGGCAAAATTCAAATTTACAAAAAAAAAATATCTGAAAAACCTAAACGCTCCCAAAAAGAAAAATGAATGAATGTAAGTAAAAATTCAAAACCTTGTTGGACCAGCTATGAGGGGTTAATACAATTATTTAAAAATTCAGAACATTATTTCCGAGTTCTACAAGCATGTTTTTCAATTCGGCATGCTTGCCAAGTATTTTTTAAATGTTTTCTGAACATATTTTAATAAAATTTGGAATAAATTCAAAGAAATTCTCAAAAAACCTCGTAGGGCCAGCTATGAGGAGTTGATAAAATTATTCTAAAAATATAAAACATAATTTCCAAGTCCTACAAGCATTTTTTCAATTCGGCATGCTTGCCAAGTAATTTTAAAAATGTTTTCAGAACATATTTTAATAAAATTTGGAATAAATTTAAAGAAATCATGCCGAATTGAAAAACATTATTGCAGAACTTGGAAATAATGTTCTGTATTTTTAGAATAATTTTATTAACTCCTCATAGCTGGCTTTACGTGGTTTTTGAGAATTTCTTTGAATTTATTCCAAATTTTATTAAAATATGTTCAAGTGCAGTGCTTCTGGGGACGCGCAGTCCTGTTTTTCGCGATAATTTTCGTCTCTTTTGTGTCGCTGTTTGTGTGCATGGGGTGATTGGTCATTATAATTGAACAATGGCATCATAAGTGCAGTGTTTCTGGGGACGCGATAATTTTCGTCTCTTTTGTGTCGCTATTTGTGTGCATGGGGTGATTGGTTAGTATAATTGAATAATGGCATCATAAGTGCAGTGCTTTTGGAATGTACTACGGAAGAGGTTTACATCGCAGTCGGGAGTTGATAGGATGATCCTGGAACTGAATTTGGTGAGAGCGTTCTAATTTATTTCTTATTATATTACTGCATTTTAATGTTCATAATATTTATCAACCAATGCCCACTACTTCATTCGTCGATGAAGTATCCCATCAAACCTTTTCCCTTCCAAATCCGGATATCTTGGAGGTCGTCTAAGTTCTTAGGCATCTCTATAGGGTATCCAATCATCAAATCCTCCCCACCTCCCCGTTGATCGTGAGGAGTCGACCAAAAGGACAAATGAGTGGTGATGTGTCATTCGGCACATTCCTGTCGCATTTATTTTCCTTATCGGCGCCAACCTAGCTATTGCGAGCTTTATGCTCGGCTAGAGTACGGTCAACCAAGCTAAGCTAAGCTAATTTTATTAAAATATGAAAATATGTTCAGAAAACATTTTTAACATTACTTGGCAAGCATGCCGAATTGAAAAACATGCTCGTAGGACTTGGAAATAATGTTCTGTATTTTTAGAATAATTTTATCAACTCCTCATAGCTGGCCCTACGAGGTTTTTTGAGGATTTCTTTGAATTTATTCCTAATTTCATTAAAATATGTTCTGAAAACATATTTAAAATTACTAGGCAAGCATGCCCAATTGAAAAACATGCTTGTAGGACTTGGAAATAATGTTCTGTATTTTTGAATAATTTTATCAACTCCTCATAGCTGGCCCTACGAGGTTTTTTGAGAATTTCTTTGAATTTATTTCAAATTTTATTAAAATATGTTCTGAAAACATTTTTAAAATTACTTGGAAAGCATGCCGAATTGAAAAACATGCTTGTAGGACTTGGAAATAATGTTCTGTATTTTTAGAATAATTTTATCAACTCCTCATAGCTGGCCCTACGAGGTTTTTTGAGAATTTCTTTGAATCCATTCAGAATTTTATTAAAATATGTTCTGAAAACATTTTTAAAATTACTTGGCAAGCATGCCGAATTGAAAAACAGGCTTGTAGGACTTGGAAATAATGTTCTGTATTTTTATAATAATTTTATCAACTCCTCATAGCTGGCCCTACGAGGTTCTTTGAGAATTTCTTTGAATTTATTCCAAATTTTATTAAAATATGTTCTGAAAACATATTTAAAATTACTTGGCAAGCATGCCGAATTGAAAAACTTGCTTGTAGGACTTGGAAATAATGTTCTGTATTTTTAGAATAATTTTATCAACTCCTCATAGCTGGCCCTACGAGGTTTATTGAGAATTTCTTTGAATTTATTTCAAATTTTATTAAAATATGTTCTGAAAACATTTTTAAAATTACTTGGCAAGTATGCCGAATTGAAAAACATGCTTGTAGGACCTGGAAATAAAGTTCTGTATTTTTAGAATAATTTTATCAACTCCTCATAGCTGGCCCTACGAGGTTTTTTGAGAATTTATTTGAATCCATTCAGAATTTAATTAAAATATGTTCTGAAAACATATTTAAAATTACTTGGCAAGCATGCCGAATTGAAAAACATGCTTGTAGGACTTGGAAATAATGTTCTGTATTTTTAGAATAATTTTATCAACTCCTCATAGCATAGCTAGTTTATTGAGATTTTTTTTTTAATTTATTTCAAATTTTAGAAGATGAGAAGTTATCCTTTGACAGTTATCCTACGGCCTATGGCCGCCATTTTTATGGCGTCCAGGATAACTTCGCCGGGATAACTTCCACGATCTCATAATTGCAGTTTGAAATTATATTTTATAATTATAAATCAAGAACAAAACCTATTTTTTAAAATTAACATGCGTGATTTTATCAGCAACTGTAAACAAATCTATTGTTCAGTTTCGGTCAACCATTTATGTAATTAATATGAAAAAATGTGCATCAAAATTACTTTTTTTTAATTATTTTTATGTTTACAGTGGTTTTTGAAACGTTTTCTCTGATCTTTTTCGGAAATAAATGTGTTTAAATGTCTGTTAGGTTTTTTTGTTGTTTAAAGCCAAATTTGTTAACAAAATATATTTGTTTATGATGAAAAGTGAACAAAATCCATCTTTTATTCATTATATCTATCATTAGACCTACACCATGCATCAAAACATCAAATATCGGTTAAATTTGGTATAAAAATAACAGTTTGCCTATATATAGTGGACCCGGGTCCACTATAGGAAAAGGGGGTCCGTAACAGGCAAAAAAAACTTTTTTTTAAATGGCTATTTTTCTGCTCAAAAACAAATAAACTGATAAAACAAATAGTCAAAATTGTTCAAAAGATTTCAGTTTTCATTGTTTTGTACAAATGGTTACGAAAAAGTGCTTAAAATATTGAAAATTTGTGAAAAATGTGCTTCGGCTCTACTAGAGGGTCCACTAATGGTTAAAATACCCTATAAAATTGGACCCAATGCTTCCTTGAGGGACGTTGGCACGTACAGGTAGTTGATCAGATTTGCTATTCTGATAACATACCTGCAGAGTACGATCCGTCAAATAATTTTGGATAATTTTCACGATATAAATCGGAAAATTAAACCTTTTCAATTTCGCTTATGCCAAACACTGTCAAATGCTTTTTCTATGTCTAGAAGAGTCCTGCTGTGCTCTTGTGTGACGGACGTGTGGCAGCCGCGCGCTCGCGGCCTTGTTTACGTTTGGAGGTGTCGTGTTTTGCGGGTCAAAAGTGCCGATAGTGGCCGTCGTGGTGCTTTCGGTGGACTTTCCGCCCCAACATTCCGAGGAATGGAGGCGAACGAGCGCAAAAGGAAGAAAGAGGACGATAGCAATGTGGAGCAGAATCTTCTCAACAACAACAAGTTCAGCCCGCTAGCGGAAAACAACAACAATGCCAGCCCAGCAGGACGAGGGGACGTCCCAGCGGTTCCAGCACCCGGCCAGTCGGCAAGTAAACAAAAGCAATCACCTTTGGTGGTGAAGAACACCACAGATTTTTATAAGCTCGTGGCGATAGTGGAAAGTTGTAAATTTGGTTTCGACCCGATTTACAAACTAACCCGATTTGGAACCAAAGTGACCTGCTTCTCTGTCAATGATTTTGACAAGTTGCAAGAGCTCCTCAAGAAGAAGAAAGTGGAATTCTACACCCACGGCCGAAGAAGCGAACGATTTTACCGGGTCGTTCTTCGTGGTTTACCTGATGAACTGAAACCGGATGTGGTCAAGTACTTGCTGAAGAGGGATCTCAAGCTGGACGCGCTGGAGGTGCATGTCATCAAGCGGAAGGAAAAGTCCACGAAACTCCGTACATTGTGGTCTTCCCAAGGGATCCAACCAATCTGAAGAAGCTCTCTACAATGAAAGTTGTGGCAAGCACTATCATCCGGTGGGAGGCCTACCGTAACAAGCGGCCGAACGTGACCCAGTGTGCGAACTGCCTACAGCTGGGTCATGGAACCAGGAACTGTCACCTCAAAGGGAGGTGCAACAACTATGGGGTTCCTCACAAGACGGACGAGTGCAAAGTCCAGGAAGCCGATCCGAAGCGGTGTGCCAACTGTTCTGGAGCCCACGAAGCCACGGACCGCAGCTGCCCCAAGCGTGCGGACGGAAGGAGAGGAGGTGCTCTACAGTTCAACTGAGCTGTGGTACATTTTTAACGAGTACAGCGCCAGGTTCCAAACCCGCAAGACTCGCGTGGACCAGTTGAGACTCGTCAGTTACATGCTCGGCAAATACGGAGGAAAATGAGTTTTTTTAATGTATTCTAAATTATTATGAACCGTCCCTCGGTCCTAACCTGGTCACAGCACCTAAACGAACCTAATAAAAATAAGTTGAGTAAAAAAAGAGCAGCGCCAGTAGAATAGCCCTCTGATTTGTTGCTTTGAATCAAATTTGAAACTCTCAACAGCTGATGAGTAGTTGAATGCCCAAGGCGAAATCCAAACTGCTCATCAGCGAAAATTGAATTTTCATTAATGTGCGTCATCCTTCTATTAAGAATAGGGGGATGGCGTCGCTATTTTTAGACCACATTTTCCACTTTTGCTCATCGAAACCGACTACTTTATCGACTTCATTTTGCTGGGCGAGATAGGACGCCGTCTATTTTTAGACGATGACTCAGCACTTTTACACTCTTGCGTTTAAAAACCAGGTGGCAGCACGATGTAACGCCACGTCCCTATTATTCATTCGAATAATTTACTAATAGATGAAAGCAAACTAATGGGCCGATAGCTTGAAACTTCAGCAGGATTTTTATCCGGTTTCAAAATCGGAACTACTTTGGCATTTTTCCAACTACTGGCAAATCAAAACATTTGTTGCAAATTTTGACCAAGCTACTTAAAGTTGCTTCAGGTAATTTTTTAATTAAAATGTAAAAAATGCCATCCTCACCAGGAGCTTTCATATTTTAAATTCTTTTTGAAAATAGATTTTATTTCATTCAGATCCGTATTAAAAACTTCATCTGATGAAAATTCTTGTTCAACAATATTCTGAAATTCTATTGAAATTTGATCTTCATTAGGACTCAAAACATTTAAGTTGACATTATGAGCACTCTCAAACTGCTGAGCAAGTTTTTGAGCTTTCTCCCCATTAGTTAATAGAATATTATCACCATCTTTTAAAGAAGGAACTGGTCCTTGGAAAATCATATTTTGGTATTCCTGTGGTCTTACTGGGCAACCAAGGGCACATTTTGGTCGCTGGTATTTGCACAAGTAATACTAAAATTTGGTATTTTCATGCCATTTTTAGTGAAGCAGTTGCAGTTAGTGATAAAACGGAAATGATCCATATGCATCGGCCAAATCTACTCAACTGATGACTCCATGTTGTTTTTAGTGATATTCTTCACCACATCGAATACATTTGTCATTGATGAACGGCTTGTGCTTGAAGTTCTTGAAGCTTCAATAAAACATTCGCTTTGAGACATCATTTTATCGCAAAATTAATTATGTTATCAACATTGGTCAAAATTTTCCCATAGTTTCAGAGGAATTTGATAAAACCAAAATGTGGTATCCTGACTTCGAAAATTTTCCACAATTTCAAGTCATTTCTTTAAAAGAATTAGAAAAATTTAAAATCGAGTTTGAAATTTCCCGTTTTCAATGAAAGCATTAGCTTTGAGTCATAATTTTAGCCCAAAATAATTATTTTGTCAAAATTGGTCATTATTTTCCCATAGTTTCAGAGGAATTTGATAAAATACTGTAATACCAAAAGTATACCAAAAAGTGGTTTCCGACAGTTGACAAATTCTGCAATTTTGCAATATCAAAACAATACCTTAACCCTTTCAAGCCTGATGGGTCATATATGACCCAAAAATGAAAATGTTCAAAACTAGCCTATAATTTTCGTATGGTCTTAAAAATCATTTTCCCATCATTAGATTAATTTTTTTTTAATTCAGGCTCGAAAGGGTTAAATTGGTATGATACCAAATTTTGCTCTTGCATAATCATTAAGACAAATTTTAAAGGTTCCAGGAATACCAAAATGTGGCGTTGATAACAGAGAAAGGTTTTATTATACACTCAGCAAAAATCCGATAGTAAATGCATGCAAAGCATGCACATCACCTTGTGAGCAAAGCATGTAATATTGTATGCGAAAACGTGTACGCAAAAGCAAGTACAAAAGAAGAATAACGGACTTGGTAATCTGGATAAGACTCTCAACAGATTGATGTTATTTTTGGGGTGTGCAAAATTTGTTTATTTTTCTTTTGTACATGCTTTTGTGTACACGTTTTCGCATACAATATTACATGCTTCTGCTCACAAGGTGATGTGCATGCTTTGCATGCGATTTTACACAGAAATTTTTTACTGTGCATTGTGTAACATTTGGCAAAATTATTTATTTATTTGTTAGAATGTTAAATGTTATTTATTTACATTTTCAATAAAATCCACGAGTCAAACTCCGCTTGCACTCTTCTGTAAAATACTTCTGTTGTATTCACCACGGTAACTCAACCTGTTTTGGACCGATTGCGTTAAGACCCGGAAAAGACTCTTGAGAGAGATGAGCCGATCTTGAACTACCTCTGTGAGAGAACACCACAGCTAGACCCGAGGACACAGTTGCTAAAAAGGGATGGGGAGTTCGCTACTTCTGTCGCACGCAGTTACCCAGAGAGCATCTCAAGGAATGACGTAATTCCGGTCAAACCGCTTGAGCGTCCGTTGCGACCTTCCCTATTCTGAGGACTCCAGGGCTCGTTCACTTTGTCCCCAGCTATCAACGAGAGTGGAAATGCGCGTTTTGTACCGCGAGTTTTTGGCTTTTGTACAAAATGTAACGTAGTATAGTGACGTGTTCCTTATTTGGTCTTCTGATTAAATTTCCGTTTTTCATAGTTTCCCGTTAGTTAGAATTGAGTGTGCACTAGTGCTAATAGTTTTTGAATTGTGTGCGAACCAGGAGTTAAGGTAATCGTGCTCATTACCAACCCGTGCATGTGCTCATGTAGTTTCTTCGAACAGAAGTTCGCCCGTTAGCAACAGCGCTAACCATCCCGCAGCAGCACCAGCCCAGCAGCAGCGCGAACACACGAGCAGCAGAAGCAGCAGAGGAAAACGGAGACGAAGTTCCCCGCGCACCGCACTTCTCGTTGCGCCGCACGTCACCAGGCGAAGCACGAGGACGAAGAGCGTGAGCGCACGCTAGGCGGCGATACGTCACCACATCGCCCCGGTCAAGAAGGGAAGGTCCCTGAACCACCCCACGAGGACAGCGGAGATCGTTAGTCCCGGCCGGAGTCAACCCTAAGGCCGGAGCTTCCTGTCCGGTTGCTGAACGCTGACAGCCGCGAAACCGGGAATCATCATACCGGCCCGAGCCACCCCGTAAGGCCGAGTCCCGCATTCCGGTCAGCTGTTCATCAGCTGACGGCCACGTGTCGTCCCTTAGCTGAGCAACCAACCACAAGCAGCAGCGAGTCCGTTCTTATTTGCACTTGTGGAAGAGCACGTCCCTAGCTGACGTAGCGAGGTTTTTGCCGGCCTAGTGCCGAGGCAGCAGACGCGAGTCCGCCCTTAACGGACTCGTCCAAAGTTTGAGGAGCGAACTTTAATCCCACGTGTTTCTACGCTACACGTGGATGACCCCTGAAATCTAAAAGCTCACGCGCACAATTTCGAAGCAGAGAAGCCGATTTGGATCAGCTGATCGCTAGAAGGAAGATGGAGAGAGCACAAGAGCACGGTTAGGGAAACAGAAGTAAAGATAACCAGCACACACGCAAAGTAGGTAGAAGTTAGAAAACACGAAGATGGCCACTAACACTGGTGTACAATTATAAAGCATGCTAACCAAACGAACACACGAAAACTCGATTTTGTTTTTGGAGTTTATCAAATAAAACTACCCTAGAGGGAGCGGCCGTGGCTGACTGGTTACGGTGTTCGCTTTGTAAGCGAATGGTTCTGGGATCGATTCCCATCTGCTCCCAACGAGAAAGTTAAGAACATATAAATTGAAAATGATGAATATGAACGAAAAATCATAGTCGCTCGAGGCGGGGTTCGATCCTCCGTCCTTTGGGTTGGTAAGCAAAAATGCTAACCACTAGGCCATGACGACTTGATGAGCGTGGACTGGAATTAGGAATACTGTTACAGAGAGCGGGTTGTGGCGCTATAACCACGGCAAATAGTGTCCAGGGCATTCGTGGAAATACAATGTCCCATCCCAGAGGGTCCCGGAGTACCAAACCTTCTTAGCATGGTGCTCCCAACGAATACAAACAAATCACGGAGCGTATGGTGGTGTGTCCCCACGCTTCTTCCTCCTGTCGATTCAGAATTGTGCTGTTGTTCGAACACTCCGTGCTCAAACTCAACCCAATTACGAGTCATCTCTGCGATACGGCTTTACGCAGTAGGCCTGGCCGCTTTAACGCTTGTGATGTTTCAATGCATTTCAATGCAATGGCGCACTACAAATGTTAATAAATGACAAGAAGAGTGCTAGGCGTCATCTAACCTAAGGCACTCTCCAGGATCCCTTCGAAAGATTGGCTGCGCTAGGGTCTGATTAGATTAGATTAGATTAGATTTATCAAATAAAACTACCCTAGATCTTTTCCTGATGAATAAAACGTTCGTTTAACTGTTATTTAAAACCTACTTGTGGAGTTTCTTTAGTTGATTTAATTTGGAGTTATGTCACTTTTCGTCTTCTTTTTTCGTTCTGTTTTCTGAATGACAGAGCTTGGCGTCGAATGCACTGCCACGATCGAAGCGCTGCCTGGTGGCAGGGGTGGCACTGCCAATGATGAGCTTTTAGGTATGGGAAGCAACACACTGGAGTAAGTTGTCTGGGTAATTTCTTGTGGTTGGCGTGACGGATTCTCGGTTTCGTTTAGTGGCAGTTCTTGGTGATCTAGCTGGTTCGATCCTTAATCCTCCGATGAGGATCAGTACAAAATGGGCTCGTCTTTTAAAAGAGTCTCGACCGGGCAAACTAACATGGCGTGCGATCTCCCCTTGGGAGTGGCGCATAAATCACACGCTCATCAGATCGACTAGCAACGGTTACAATTGCCCTTGTTATTTACCCATGCTCGGGTACTTAGTATAAACGTTTATGGGTAATTCTCTACCAACTCACACGAAATCGGGAAAAGTTGCCCCGACCCCTCTTCAATTTGCGTGAAACTTTGTCCTAAGGGGTAACTTTTGCCCCTGATCACGCATCCGAGGTCCGTTTTTTTATATCTCGTGACGAACATTTTTGAACATGCGAGAAAAGAGGTGTTTTTCAATAATTTGCAGCCTAAATCGGTGAAGTGATAGAAATTTGATGTCAAAGGGATTTTTATGTAAAATTGGACGCCCGATTTGATGACATACTCAGAATTTCGAAAAAACGTTTTTTCATCGAAGAAAAAACACTAAAATAGTTTTAAAACTTAAGGAAATTTAATGTACTTTTCGAACCTACATTGTCCCAGAAGGGTCATTTTTTCATCTAGAACAAAATTTTTCATTTTAAAATTTCGTGTTTTTTAACACTTTACAGGGTTATTTTTTAGAGTGTAACAATGTTCTACAAAGTTGTAGAGCAGAAAATTACAAAAAAATGATATATCATGGCCGTTCATGGTCACCCGCAACGCTCGCAACAGACACGGACGACGAAACAAAGAGAAAAGCAAAAAGTAACTTTTTCAAAACTTTTTTTCGCAAAATCGCGATATCTCGTGATGTTTACAAGCTAAACCCTTATATTTATATATCCAAATTTTTGTAATTGTCTGCTCTACAACTTTGATGAACATTGTTACACTAAAAAAAACCCTGCAAAGTTAGAAAAAAACGCGAAATTATATAATGAAAAATTTTGTTCTAAGTAAAAAAAAATGATTCGAAAAGTACATTAAATTTCCCTTAAAATGACATGTTCCAAAAATTTTTACAGTTGTGTAACGGAAAATGGCAGAGTTTTAAAACTTTTTAGTGTTTTTCGATGAAAATAAATCGGTGAAGTGATAGAAATTTGATGTCAAAGGATTTTATGTAAATTGGACGCCCGATTTGATGACATACTCAGAATTTCGAAAAAAAACGTATTTTTCATCGAAGAAAAAACACTAAAATAGTTTTAAAAACTTAAGGGAAATTTAATGTACTTTTCGAACCTACATTGTCCCAGAAGGGTCATTTTTTCATCTAGAACAAAATTTTTCATTTTAAAATGTCGTGTTTTTTAACACTTTACAGGGTTATTTTTTAGAGTGTAACAATGTTCTACAAAGTTGTAGTAGTAGAACCCTGCAAAGTTAGAAAAAACGCGAAATTATATAATGAAAAATTTTGTTCTAAGTAAAAAAAATGATTCGAAAAGTACATTAAATTTCCCTTAAAATGACATGTTCCAAAAATTTTTACAGTTGTGTAACGGAAAATGGCAGAGTTTTAAAACTTTTTTAGTGTTTTTTCGATGAAAAATACGTTTTTTCGGAATTCTGAGTACGCCATCAAATCGAGCGTCCAATTTTACATAAAAGTCTCTTTGACATCAAATTTCTATCTCATCACCGATTCAGGCTGCAAATTATTGAAAAAACACCTCATTTTTCGCATGTTCAAAATGGTAGGGTCGTACCGCCCTCCGTCACGAGATATCAAAAACGGACCTCGGATTCGTGATCAGGGACAAAAGTTACTCCTTAGGACAGGGGTGCCTAACCTTGGCCCTGCGGGCCAGGTCTGATTTTTCTGAAGCAGTGGCGGGCCGGAATTATTATTTGATAAAAGTTGAAAAGTAAACACATTTTTTTTCAATTTTCATATGATTGGGTTCTTTAAAAGCAAATACATAAAAGAACTAGTGTTGCGAATATGATTCATACATCTTGATTTTAAAAATGGAAAACAGAGATTACATTCAAAAATGTGTTTATTTGACTTATTTTAATTTTTGTATGTTTAAAATTGTACAGATATTGTTTTTGACGATTGCAATCAAATATCACATCCGAATTTCAATTATCGTTGCAATTTTTTGAAGTTTTTGATTCATTTTTAATATTTTAAAAATATTTCCTGCAATCTATTTTCAGTATGAATAATTTGATTTTTAAACTTTTGAAAAACTTTATCACTAAAAAGTTGTTCTGGAAAAATACCTAAGTTTTGCTTACTTATTTATTAAAAAAAGAATAGAAAAAACTTCAAATTGAAGTAAACACAGTTAAAACTGAAAGAAATAACATTTAGTCTGTTTTTGTAAATTTAAAGACAACAATCGAAGTTTTTTCATAAATTTCACAATTTTACGAAATGGATTATTTTGTTTTCCTGCACAATTAAAAAAATATCAATATAAAAATTATAAGAATTAAATTCAAACATGAAGAATGTTCTTATGATATGTTAAAATTTGATCTCCAGCTTATTTTTTTAATTCATACAATAATTTTATTTATTTAATACATCATGAACAGCCTTAAGGGCCGGTCATAGAAATATTTTAAAAATCGCGGGCCGGATGAAATGGCTTCACGGGCCGGATCCGGCCCGCGGGCCGGACGTTGGGCAGGCCTGCCTTAGGACAAAGTTTCAAGCAAATCGAAGAGGGGTCGGGGCAACTGCTGTGTGAGTTGGCGGAGAATTACCCTTATATAAGACTGTCTGCAGCGCGAAGTTTTATAATTGTTTCAAATTGCGAGCAGTTTTAATTTTTTAGAACTGGCGTAAATGAAACTAGAACACGATGCTCGCAACGCGCTGATCTAAATGTTGTTTCAAAAAAATGCTTTTAATTGTGTGCGTATGATTATCAACACAGCATCATAGTGTGTGTGTAAAAACGTGGATATCTCTATATATCTGTTTTTTTTTTTAACTGAGTTCTATTCCAGTTCCAAATCGTCTCACGTTTGAGACAAACTCGTCGAGCAGTTTTATTTCGGTTTCAAAATACTGCTCGAAAAATAAAACTGCAACTCAGCGTTGCGGGTGGTCTGTTTCAGTTCTATTTGAAAAATGAAACAGCTAGAACAAAGTAGAGCCGCGTTGCAAGTAGTCTAACTCTTTAAATCCTTATGTAAACAGAATTTTGCAAACTTTTAAGGTGAAACGGGCCATCATTAAATATGGAGATAAAATATGGAGAAAAACCATCCCGTTCCCCGTTAACGATGATGTTTTTCCGTTCCACCTTATTCGGTGAAAATTTGAAACTTTTTCCGAAAATTGCTTATTCTTAGCACTTCTATTACCGTTTAAAATATGGAAAAATAATCACATTGTACGAAACATCCACGAGATTACAGATACACTTGCAGTAACCTCGAAAAAGCTTTATTTTCTTTAAATTTAGCCTGTTTTTGCCAATCTTACAAAAGAAAGGTTTAAGGTTTGCTTTTGGAAAAACGCTTTTTTCAGAAATTTAAAAAAATTCGTGCACGGCGAGGATTCGTCCCAGGAAAAAATCCTATTACTAAATTGAAGGTATAGATGCGCTCTTTCGATTGAATTTTGGCCCAAAACCCGGAACTCAAAGTCTGATTTTTGAGAGCTCTTTTTCTGAAATACATGGCCGATGGTCCGGGTTCCCCCGGGGATGTTCCATTGAGCGGATATTGGCGGCACCGTATGAATATGGGCAATACTGGTGTCGAACTTCACGATTTTCAAAATCACATGTGAAAATTACGAAAATGGACATAGTGAGTGGACTGGCCACAATCCGAATTGGTCCGGGTTCCCCCGGGGATGTTCCGTTGAGCGGATATTGGCGGCACCGTATGAATATGGGCAATATTGGTGTCAAACTTCACGGTTTTCAAAATCACATATGGAAATTACGAAAATGGACATTGTGAGTGGACTGGCCACAATCCGAATTGGTCCGGGTTCCCCCGGGGATGTTCCGTTGAGCGGATATTGGCGGCACCGTATGAATATGGGCAATATTGGTGTCAAACTTCAAGATTTTCAAAATCACATATGGAAATTACGAAAATGGACATTGTGAGGGGGCCGGAACCGTGGTGTAGGAGTAAGCGTGATTGCCTCTCACCCAGTTGGCTTGGGTTCGATTCCAGACGGTCCCGGTGGCATTTTTCGAGACGAGATTTGTCTGATCACGCCTTCCGTCGGACGGGAAGTAAATGTTGGCCCCGGACTAACCTAAAATGGTTAGGTCGTTAGCTCAGTCCAGGTGTAGGAGTCGTCTCCCTGGGTCTTGTCTCGGTGGAGTCGCTGGTGGGCAGTTGGACTAACAATCCAAAGGTCGTCAGTTTGAATCCCGGGTTGGATGGAAGCTAAGGTGTAAAAAGAGGTTTGCAATTGCCTCAACAATCAAGCCTTCGGACACCTAGTTTCGAGTAGGAATCTCGCAATCGAGAACGCCAAGGCAATGCTGTAGAGCGAATAATTTGATTTGATTTGACATTGTGAGTGGAGTGGCCACAATCCGAATTTGTCCGGGTTCCCCTGGCGATGTTCCGTTGAAGGTACATTGAAGGAATTTATTTTTTGAATTTATTTAAATTGTGGATTGTGAATGAATTTAGAAAAAATCATTTGATATTTCTTTTCAACTTCAATATTTGTTATTTATTCATTTGTGCCGATAAGGTCCCTTCAACGAAACATACTCCGGGGAACTCGGACTGATGCAGTTTGTGACGAATAAACTTTATTTGCTCATTTTCGTAATTTCGATAGGTGATTTTGAAAACCGTGAAGTTTGACACCAATATATACATATAACTTCCCCCGGTGAACCCGAAACTACCTGGGGTGTGGCCAGTTCACTCAAAAAGTCCATTTTCGTAATTTTCACATGTGATTTTGAAAATTGTGAAGTTTGATACCAATATTGCCCATATTCATACGGTGCGGCCAATGTCCTTCCAACGGAACATTCCTCGGGGAACCCGGAACCATCCGGGTTGTGGCCAGTTCGTTAAAAATGTCCATTTTCATAATTTTCACATGTGATTTTGAAAATCGTGTAGTTTGACACCAATATTGCCCATATTCATACGGTGCCGCCAATATCCGCTCAACGGAACATCCCGGGGGGAACCCGGACCAATTCGGATTGTGGCCAGTCCACTCACAATGTCCATTTTCGTGATTTCCATATGTGATTTTGAAAATCGTGAAATTTAACACCAATATTGCCCATATCCATCGTTGCCGCCAATGTCCCTCCAACGGAACATCTTCCGGGGAACCCGGAACCATCCGGGTTCTGGCCAATCCGTTTAAAATGTCAGTTTTCGTAATTTCCATATGTGATTTTGAAAATCGTGAAGTTTGACACCAATATTGCCCATATTCATACGGTGCCACCAATATCCAATATGTTGAAGTGGAAGAAGCTGCAGCTGAACATTGCAAAGACAAAGTGCATGGTGGTGACGACACGGCAGACCAACGAGTGCAGGAGGCAGGTGCAGATGGATGGTGGAAGCGTCGATCGGGTAACGACGATGAAATACCTCGGGGTCATGCTGGATGAAAAGCTGAACTTCAACGAACACATTGATTTCACCATTCGGAAAGCAGCACGAAAGTTTGGAGTCTTGTGTAGGATTAATCGCTACTTGACAGCAGAGACAAAGGTGTTGTTGTACAACTCGCTCATCGCCCCGCACTTCGATTACTGTTCATCAATTTTATTCTTGGCAACACAACGGCAACTCAAAAGAATGCAAGTTCTACAGAGTAAGATCATGCGGCTCATCCTTAGATGTGATCGATTGACGCCACGACGGAGCATGCTCGAATGTTTGCAGTGGATGTCGGTGAAGCAACGAATTGAGTACAACACCCTTGTTTTTGTTTTTCGTATGAAGGAAAGGATGGCACCACAATACTTGACGGAAGCCATGGTACGCGGAAGGGATATCCATGAGCACGACACTAGAGGAGCTGACGATCTCAGGTTGCAGAATTGGAAAAGGCATGCACGCAGAACTCGCTATTCTACAAAGGATTTAAGCTTTATAACCAGCTTCCGGAGGCTGCAAAGTTTTCGAGCAATATAAACGAGTTTAAAAGGAGCTGCAAGGAGTTTGTACGGCAACGGCCGTTGGAGTAGAGTGACCCACGATGGTACTGTGACGAAGAGCACGTTATGACGGTCGGCCATCTTCATTATCGGTACGCATTTGCATGGAATCACTCTGGGCCGCATATGATAAATCTGATCAAAAGTAACGCGAATCTGGGCGCGGTTTAACCCTATGTGCTCATATGCGTGTGGAATAGCAAATGGTTCCAATACCCTACTGCAATCTGATTGATAAAAAAGACTCAACATAGGATTTGTAAGAGCGCCATGTGATGAGAAAAGAGAGATATGGATGGGCATACACGGAAGTGGAGTAAGATTACAGGACACTCTCTAAACACGAACGAAGAATGATCGAAAGATATCTGCTCATAAACCTTCCATGCTACAAAAACTGTGTATGGGTAAGAGGTGGGCCATCCAAGGAATTAAAAAAAAAATATCCGCTCAACGGAACATCCCGGGGGGAACCCGGACCAATTCGGATTGTGGCCAGTCCACTCACAATGTCCATTTTCGTGATTTCCATATGTGATTTTGAAAATCGTGAAATTTAACACCAATATTGTCCATATCCATCGTTGCCGCCAATGTCCCTCCAACGGAACATCTTCCGGGGAACCCGGAACCATCCGGGTTCTGGCCAGTCCGTTTAAAATGTCAGTTTTCATAATTTCCATATGTGATTTTGAAAATCGTGAAGTTTGACACCAATATTGCCCATATTCATACGGTGCTGCCAATGTCGCTCCAACGGAACATTCCCCGGGGAACCCGGACCAATCTAGGTTGCGGCCAATCCAGTTTTTTTTTTTTGAAATAATTACTACTGGCTTTGAAGATTTTGGCAAATTGGTCATGCCAATAAACTGAAACAAATTTTATTTTGAAACGTCAAAATAAGCTGATACTGACCCCCGGTGGGGTTGGCAGTGACTATATTACCAACCCGTTTTATCAACGACCGGTGTGGGAAGGGTGACTAAACTAAAATAGTAGCGCTGTGGGTGAACAAAATAGTCACTCATTTATGTGCGCACCGGTGGAGATGCTCTAAGAAACCTTAAATTCCAGGGTTGGAACTGACGACCATTGGATTGCGAGTCCAATACTTCCCATCCGAATCTTAAAATCTTAATTGCAGGTCACTACACCTTTAAAGCATAGATAAGGTTTTTTTACGGCTCTGAATGGCATTATTCCTAATCGGCCATTTTGCGGCCCTGTTTCTTTTAGAAAAACATTCAAATCTTGATTCAGAATGTATCAATAAAAAAAATGGTTTACTTTATGTTGTTTGAAGAAGCATTTAACGGATCGTGATTTTTTTTTCATTTCAATTTATTATTTCTGAACCCTGAAATGAGAACCATCCATGTAACTGTTTGATCCAATACGGTAATCAAATGGTATTGTTTATCCGGGATATTACGGGATATCAATAAAGACGATTTTTGACATTCCTGTGAGTTTTTGTAGATCATTTCTTTAGCTTGTTACACTTGTTCCACATTTCTCTATCTTTTTTTTACTTCCAGATTCATGAAGACTTCTGTGTTTCTTTTGGCACTGATAACGTTATGCTCTTGGATAACTTCTATTTATTTCTCAATCCTTCATAACTATTCTTATAAAGTAGCGGAACCGTTCGGCTCATTTGATATTTTGTATGATAAACCATGGCAAAGAATAACACCTTATATTATGGGTAAGTGTATTCTGAAGAACTCAAATACATAGAATGATGATTCAATACTAGAGAAAGTGACATCAATACTAATCGTTAACTGTAAGAAGCAGTGGCGCTGACTCTAGTCCAAAATGTTGGGGGGCTATGTTGTTCTCCAAAATCGATAGGTAGGAGTGGAGATTAGATGTTTAAGTTTCTTGTTTAAAAACTAAAGTTAAAACAAAAAATAGAATTCAGAAATTTAAAATTACAAATACACACCACCGCGGTTCCGCCAAAGAGAATTCCGCATCAACAAGAAGATTCTCCAGGGGCCTCCATCTCCGCCGGCACCGGTGCTTCACGCGCCTACGCTGAGGAACCTCGCAGAAAGCAGTGGTGGCGAACAAACCGAACCTGACCAGGAGGACTATCGTGAAAGGCAGGGACAACCGGATGAAGAAAAAAAATTACAAAGTTTTTACACACCAAGTTGTTCTTGAAGTTGCTAGAAAATAAAAGCAGCCAAAACATTTAATTGCGCAACATCTTCTTTATTTAAAAAAAATCGAAATCCATTTTTTTTACATGCAAAAATGCATTGATTACAGAAAGAAAAGCTATTTAAAACCAATAAATATAATATAGTATTTCATGTGACGCAACACGTCAAATTCAATTGTTTTGCTATTGAATTGACAGTATATTTTGGTGCCCAAAATTCAAGTGTTTTGCGATTGATATTTGAGAGCTCTGTACAGCAGAGTCAGATCATGTGCCCACATAGAAAAATGGGCGGAAAACTGCCAAAAAGCGGGGACGTTTTGCCTGAAAGCGGGCCCGATTTTCAGCACGCTTTCCCCTCGTTGTGGCCTTTTTCGTGCCAGAATGCAACATTTAGGCGGGCGTTACGCATTTTGGCCGCTGTGTTACGCCCGTCTGTGGCACGCTTTTGGGCCCGTTTTGACCACGATAACGGGCAAAAATCGATGGCGGAACGAGGCGCATTTTGGGGTGCTTCTTCTTTAGTATTTCCGGATTCAGTTTAGAGCGGTTAGGGTGATCAATACTAATAGGGTGATAAAACAACAAAACAGATTAAAATGTTTATTTAAAAAGTTCTTAAAATTACAATAAAAGCCACTAAACCTTTTTAATACTAGCTTATATAAATAAAAGTGAATCAATAACATAAAATAAATTTAAACTGGTCCTATTGGTTTAAATAACTGAAATTGATTAAATTATTTGACTAAACTAACCAAAATAGTTTTAATAACTTAAAATTAGTAGTAATTATTTAAATTTAGTTGAATTAGGTAAATTTTGTCAAGTTTAGTTTAATTTAGTGAAATGCAGTTTAATTTAGTATATTACAGTCAAATTTAGCTTAATTAAGTTAAATTGAGTTAAATTGATGTGAATTAAGTAAAATCTAGTTTTAGTTAAACTTATTTGAATATAGTTAAATTTAGTTACATTAAGATTAATTTAGTTAAATTTAGATAAATTTAGTTGAATTCAAAAGAATTTATTGTATTTTTCAGTTCAATTTATATAAATTAAGTTACATTGAAATAAATTTCGATAAATCTAGTTTAATTTGATTAAACTTAGTTAAATTTATTAAAATTTAGTCAAATAAGTTTAATTTAGTAAAATTTATTAAAATTTAGTAAAATTTTGTTACATAAATTTAGTAAAATTAAGTTAAATTTAGTTCAATAGTTCAGTTTAGTTTAACAAAACAAAATTATGTTCTATTTACAACAAGTTAAATTCAGCAAAGTTTAGTTAAATAAAGTTTAACGTAGTAAAATTTAGTTGAATTAAGTTAAATCTAGTAAAAATTAGTTGAACTTAGTTAAAATCCGTTACATTTAGTTTAATTGATTTAAATTTTGTCTATTTCATTAAAATTTAGTTTGATTCAGTTGAATTTAGTTAGAATCAGTTGACTTTAAATTTAGTTAGAATTAGTTGTTCTTAAATTTAGTTAAATTCAGTTTAACTAAGTTAAATTTAGATAAATTAAGTTAAATTTCTCGCTAAATTAAATTAAATAAAGTTGAATTGGGTTTGCTAAGTATTGTTAAATATAGTAAATTTAGTTAAGTTAAGTTAAATGAAGAAATATTTACATAAACTAAGTTGAATTAAGTTCAGATTGAGTTAATTAAAGTTAAATAAAGTTAAATATACTTAAATAAAGTTAAATATATTTAAATAAAGTTAAATAAAGTTAAATGAAGTTAAATAAAGTTAAATAAAGTTTTATAAAGTTAAATAAAGTTTAATAAGGGATAATAAAGTCAAATAAAGTTAAATATAGTTAAATAAACTTAAGTAAAGTTATATCAAGTTATATCAAGTTAAATAAAGTTTAATAAAGTTAATTTATGTTAAATATTGCTAAATTTAGTAAAATTTTGGTAAACTAAGTTAAATTACGTTAAATTAAGTATAATTAAGTTGAAATAAGTTGAATTTAGTAAAATTTCCTTAAGTTTAGCTAAATTAAGTTAAATTTAGTTCAAACTTGTTTAATTGAGTAAAATTTCAATAAATTAAGAAAAAATATGCTAATTGAGTAAAAACAAGCAAATTAAGTTTAATTAAGTAAAAATTAGTAAAAAATTAACAAAATTAATTCAAACTAGTTTCAATTTAGTTAAAGTTAGTTAACTAGGTAAAATTTAGTTAAATTTAGAAAAATCAAAATAGCTGAATTCTAATAAATGTAGATAAATTTAATTGAAAATGGTTAAATTTAGCGACATGTAGATGAATTTAGTTAAATTTAGTTAAATTTAGTTAAATTTAGTTAAATTTAGTAAAATCTGTAAAATTATGCAACATTTAGTTTAATTTAATTATATTAATTAAAATTAAGGTAAATTAAGTTAAATGTAGTGAAATTAAGTTGAATTAAGTGTAATTAAGTTAAATTTAGTGAAATTAAGTTAAATTGATTAAATTTCAGTTGAATTTAACTAAACTTAGTTAAATAAGTAGAATAAAGTTAAATTAGGCTAAATTTATCATTACTGAAGTAAAATTTATTAAATTAAGTAAAATTATGTTAAACTTTGTCAATTTGATTTTTATTGAAATAAAGTAAAATTCAGTTAAATTAATACAAATTTAGTAACAAATAGTTAAATTTATATAAAGTTCGAATTTTTTTTTTAAATATTGTTAAATTAAGTTAATTTAATGTCAATTGAGTTATTTGATTCAAATTTAGGTATTTGTATCAATTTAGTTAATTTTTTTATTAAGTTTAATTAATTTCAATTTTGTTTAATAAAGTTAACTTTAGTAATTTGATTCTAGTTAATTTTAGTAGTAACATTTAGTTAACATTAAGTGAAATTTATTTAAATTTAGTTCACTTTAGTTAGAGTTAGTTAAATTTTGAAATTTATGATTTAAATTTTGTTAAATTGATTTTATTTCAGTTAAAATCAGTTACATTTTGTAAAATTTAGAAATATTTAGTAAATTTTATTTTTTACTAAGCATAAATCAATTGTACAAAATTTCAATCATTAATTTCTAAATTTAACTAACTCTAACTAATGTTAACTAAATTTAAATATATTTCACTTAATGTTAACGAAATCTTACTACTAAAATTAACAGAAATCAAATTACTAAAGTTAACTTTATTAAACAAAATTGAAATTGTTTAAACTTAATAAAAAAATGAACCAAGTTAAAACAAATGACTAAATTTTATCAATTTACTACATTGACATCAAATTAACAAAACTTAACATTATTGTACTAAATTAAGATTTTTTTTTCATCTAGATAAATTTAGCCTTCTTTAACTTTACTCAACTTAATTTTACTTTATTTTACCTTAATCAACTTAATTTTACTAGATTCATTTTAATTTTACTTAATTTAATTAAATTTAGCCAAATTCAACTGTTCGGGAGTAGCCCTTCGACACCCTCAGGACTACATCCCTGGTTATACGACTTCTTCGCTCGCTGGCGGTCAGCTCGTCCACGGTTGAGACAAAGGACGGACTCGAGCACGGATGACCGTAGGAGGGAGCGAGAGGAGACTGATAAGGGCTGACATCGCGATCATCATCGTCGTATCATCGTGGTCATCGACGGCGATCGGGTGAGCGGACGTCTACTCCGATTCTCTCTGAGAGGATCGGAGTAGAGGTCATCGCACGACCCGTTTTCTCAGGTCACTTGGGTTCAAGATGACCCACCAACGTTATATAATTCTAGTCAAACTCTGCCAGCCAGAGCGTCAAGATTGGACCAAGGGACACGCACGGTGCGTGCTCCCTGGCAAGTTAAATATATGTAGTACTGTGAAATAAAACCACAGAGAACAGATGTACATCACTGAATAAAAAGCGTCGAAAAACGTGTGTAAAAATTTAAACCAAGATACGTTGAAAAGAGCTAGGGTGTGCATCATCCGCCTAGATAGCGCCACTTCAAAAATCATGATGACCTACAGGAGCAGAACGTTGGACCATCCATTCACTGCACAAAACATTACGAACGAACGACATCAGACCAATGTCCGACTGTCCTTCATCGTAGGGGTACGATTTTACGCGCAAAAGAAAATAACAAAATCAGCCTTGAAGGTAAACAAAACGAAATCAGAGTTAACATGTGGAAAGGTACTATATTAAGCTATCGTTCAAATAAATAATTTTTAAACAAGTTTTCTGCTATGTTTTTTAATGTTAATGCATTTTTGCATTATTTGCAGTCAATTGAAATTGTACTGAAGTAAATTTAGTAAATCTGTGATAAAACGTATTTTACTGTTCGGTGTTAATTTGTGTGGTGTTAAATTATTTATACGGTCGAATGAGGCCGGAAGGTCGTCAGGAGAACGACCTGGAGAATCCGCTGGGAATGCGGCCGAGGATCACAGCATAAGCCAGCCCACCTACATCCCCCCCCCCATCCGGTGTTGGGACCTGCCGCCTGCCACTCCGCTATCGAAGGCTTCTTGGTGGAAGGCGCGGTCCCCAATATTTTGGTCCTTCGAGCCGGATGAGGGGACCACGGATAACGGAAGGACATCGGCGGATCGACACTGGGTCGATCTTGCACGGCTTGGCTACGCTGACGGACGCCATTGCTACCGCGATTACCTGGAGGTAACAATACAACCTCGCGGGACAATTGGACGTCGGCCATCGCGAACTCTCCAATTCATCGGTTTCGCGCCACAACGGCCTGGCATCTCAATTGGAGGATTGCGTGCATCCGGGGCCAACGGACTGGCCATCAATCAACGACCTCACGTCGTCACCTACCTCGGAACGGATCGACGGACGGAACACCCGACTAGATTGGTGCGGATACTAGCTGTCCAGGTAAATATACACGACCGGGTATATGTCTAGTCGAGGCATCGGAACTGCATGCGCTAACACCACTTTTCTACGTTTATCGTCACGAACACCTCGGCCACGGAGCGCCGATCAACCAACAAGGATCGTTTGGTTACGTCATCACGACGTCACACGCCCCATCGGACTGGCTACGTCATCGGCTTTACGTCATCAACCGCTGCCCACGGTCTGGCTCAACGCGGTCGGGAGGACGTACTGACTTCTACTACGAAGCGGACTACCAATACCAACACCGCGCTGCAGCGATCGCGGCGATCGCTAGCGTACGGGAGTGATGCGGATCATCACTCAACCCAAGGGTCATCATCTGGGACCACCACTACCACCAAAGGGGACCACTACCTACGCGTCGTGGCACGGCAACCACGGCAATCATGGCACTGCTGAACGGTTTGGCAGCTATCGGGATCTGGACATCGCAGCAAAGAGGAGGCACACCTAACGTGTCGGTCAGGTTAGTGAAGAACGGGTATATGTCGGCCGAGGCTAGACATTGGATACCACACACCTTAAATCAAATACATCCTCTTTGACTGACCACCACCACACACACAACCTATCACCATCACTGAGGGATCTACACACGAGCTTGGTGAGCTTACCAGCTCATCAGCTGTTGGCATGACGTAACAGTCTGTGGCAGACTAGGATCTTCGGTTGCAACTTTTGATCAATCTACGGCATCGCTGTATGGAGCAACGCTGAAGATCGGTCCAGGTAAAGCTGCAGTATATGTCTGCCGGAGTTTTCTCATTGGGATACTACATCTGGTTTCACCCTCCTCCACAACACATTTCACATCCCGTTGGCACTTCGTACGAGTCGTTCGGTTATGGTCGCACACCTGTGCACATCAACGTGTGCTGAGGTCATCCGCTTAGGCAGTTGGGGTAGCAGCTATTGGTTTCACAGGAAAGTAGCTTAGAATAGTATATGCCTGCCGAAGCCGGGACAAACCACAGTCAACTACAACGCAACCTTCTCTTTTCCTCGGTTCGCGAAATAATCAACACCTTTGAGGTCTCGTCGTCAAATCGGTTGGCTGCGAGGGAGGACGACTCACGACCAACGATCAACAGCTGCTGGGAGAGCAGCGCACGTGCAGTGGTTAGCTACTGTTTTCTCAGCCCATGGTCTAGTTAGGGTTATCAGGACAGTTAGATAACAGGGTCCAAACTACTACCAATGTTTACACACATCACACTACTGAGCAGAAGCCACTTACAACGGCGTTCTGTTTATGGTTCGGTTCAGGCAGGAAGGTGGTAGTAGTACAGAGGAGCGAACGGATACACTCGTGGTCGGCGCACCACATCCATTCCAAGGCACACAGGTTCGAGTAGTAGGACATCGCCACGGGCGCGATGATTGCTAGGGGCAATAATTCTACTGCTTACGCACATTAACACTCCGCGATCAACTGGTGATCGTGAGCTATCGGTGTCAACAACAGATCTTTGATCTAGGAACGGTCATCGATCAGCTGATTTACGGTCGCTAGGCAGACGATCAACGGGTGACCAGAGGTATGGTCATGTCAGGGCTACGACGCGGTGTACTAACCAGTCTAGCAACACAGATTCGGAATGCTGGTCGGCGGAACGATCACATTTGGGCTTGCTCGCGGTTGGGTTATGACTGCTCAAGCATCTGACCATCGGACATGGTCAGCGTAATCTTAGGTGTATCGACCCACGGACGTGTCGATGCAAGGTGAGACGGTGTCCTAACCGCTCTCAGGTAAACGGTCCAACGGTGGATCGCGGAAAGGTGTGGAGGTGTACTAACCGGTTCTGCACCTGGTGGGCGATTCTACTCGCCAACGCACTCATCTCGAGTCATCTACAATTCTGTTACTCAGTTTTGGTCCACTACGGAGGTTGAGTAACACACAGGCTGGCTAGGAATGGAATGTCCAAAGGTTTGGGGATAACCAACTACCGACAACACCACGAGAGGAACCGTGGATCGGCAAGGCTGAACAACTACTAACAGAGATCGGTCTCGAGAGTATTGGTGTACTCATGGTCGAACAGCTGATGGCAGGGTCAACAGCTGTAGCACAACTACATCCAGCTTCAAGGTGCGAAGACTGGTAGGATGCAACGGTCAAGGCAGATCGTTCTGGTTCAGCTTCGAGGCATGTATGCTGATGGGACCCAGGGCAGCGTCAACAACGGTTGGGGTTTTGGACAACTACCAACTCCAAATCTAGTGGTCAATGTTTGATCGTTCGGTGGACTTAGCGATCACGGTTCAAGGTTCGAGGTTCAGTTCGATCGTTTGGTGGATTAACGATCATGGTTAGAGGTTCAATTTCATCACATGGTGGTATCGGTGGCGATCATGGATTGAGGTTCAGATAGATGTTTGGGACAAACACTACTACGAACGGTTTCGGTATCAACAACTGACGGAGATTACATCTACATCGATTGGTCTTCGATGGTGGGTGAGCGTGGTCACACGTACACCACAGGATTTACGAGGATCGGTTCTACAACAACAACGATTGTTCTTCAACGGTGGGTGAGCGTGGTACGCTCAACACAAGCTGGCATGGTCAGGGACTGTGCAACTACTACCAACAATCAAGAGCTTTGTTATGCAGCTCTGGAATCAGCTGTAGGAACCAAACAGCTGTTCTCTGTGATATTTGGCAAAGAAGAACATGAACGGTACTTGGATGGCAGGGGTGCAACGGGCACCAACGAGTCGTGTACGGATTTTACAAACACTAGGAGATGGAAAGGGAAAGGCACAAATTGTACACACTTATCAACGCGAAAGGGTCGCTCGGAATGGGGAACACAAACATTAAGGTCAACTACACCTGGAAGGTCATACACTGACATGATTGGAACCACACAACTACACATCCTACACATTCTCCCAATCCCATCCCAGTCGAGGAGGACTTTTGTTTATTTTCAGAAATTGGTGTAATTTCTAAGTGGGTGAGAATGTTCGGGAGTAGCCCTTCGACACCCTTAGGACTACATCCCTGGTTATACGACTTCTTCGCTCGCTGGCGGTCAGCTCGACCACGGTTGAGACAAAGGACGGACTCGAGCACGGATGACCGTAGGAGGGAGCGAGAGGAGACTGATAAGGGCTGACATCGCGATCATCATCGTCGTATCATCGTGGTCATCGACGGCGATCGGGAGAGCGGACGTCTACTCCGATTCTCTCTGAGAGGATCGGAGTAGAGGTCATCGCACGACCCGTTTTCTCAGGTCACTTGGGTTCAAGATGACCCACCAAAGTTATATAATTCTAGTCAAACTCTGCCAGCCAGAGCGTCAAGATTGGACCAAGGGACACGCACGGTGCGTGCTCCCTGGCAAGTTAAATATATGTAGTACTGTGAAATAAAACGTATTTTACTGTTCGGTGTTAATTTGTGTGGTGTTGAATTATTTATACGGTCGAATGAGGCCGGAAGGTCGTCAGGAGAACGACCTGGAGAATCCGCTGGGAATGCGGCCGAGGATCACAGCATAAGCCAGCCCACCTACATCCCCCATCCGGTGTTGGGACCTGCCGCCTGCCACTCCGCTATCGAAGGCTTCTTGGTGGAAGGCGCGGTTTTACTTTATGGAGCTAAATTTCACCAAATTAAACTCAATTTAACTTAATTTCACTAAATTTAACTTAATTTTACTTAATGTAAGTAAATTTATATATGTTTACAAATTTTACTAAATGTATCTAAATATGACTAAATTCAGCAACATTTTACTAAATTTAACCCTTTTCAATTAAATTTAGTTAAATTAGGTAAAAATAAGTAAAATAAACTTAAATTTAGTTAAATTTAGTTAAATTAAGTTTAAATAAGTAAAATTAAGATAAATGTAGTTAAATTCAATTTAATTACGTTAAATTAAGTTAAATTCAGTTGAATTACGTTAAATTAGGTTAAATTAAGTTAAATTTAGGTAAACTTAGCAATATTTGATTAAATTTTGTAAAATTAAGTTAAGTAAAATTAATTTAAATTAAGATAAATAAGGATAAATAAAAATAATAAGATAAATTAAGGTTAATTAGGTTCAACAAAGACAAATTAGGAAAAATAAAATTCGAGAAAAATAAATTAGGTTTAGTTAAATTTAGTTAAATTAAATAAAATCGAGTACAATTTAGTTCAATTAAGTTGAAATAAGTTAAATTAGATTTAATTCAGTTAAATTATTTTTAATTAAGTTAAATTAAGGTAAATAAGGGTAAATTAAATAAAATTTAGTTAAATAAAGATAAATGAAGCAAAATTTTGTTCAGAATAGATAATTGAGTTAAATTTTGTTAAATTGAGTAAAATTGAGTTAAATCAATTTAAATAAAGATAAATTAAGCTAAATTAAGGTAATTTAAGTTAAACAAAGATAAATTATGTTAAATAAAGCTTAATTTAAATAACATAAGTTAAATTAAGATATTAGAAATGAAATTATGTTCAATTAACTAAGTCTATCTATGTTTCCTAATTTTTACCTAAATTTAACGTAATTCAACTTAATTTTACTAGATTTAACTGAATTTAATTCTATTTTAAAAAATTATCCAAATTCAACTAAATTTAATTAAATTTAACTGAATTGAACTTAATTTATCTTAATTTAAATTGATTGAACATAATCAAAATTAAATTGAGTTAAATTTAGTTGAATTACTTTAAATTATGTTAAATTAAGTTAAATTTAGAATTTAGTTATTTTTAAATGGAATTAAATAAAGTTAAGGTTAATAAAGTTAAGTTGAATTACTTAAATTAAGTTGAATTACTTAAATTAAGTTGAATTAATTTAAACTAAGATAAATTAAGATACATTAAAATAAACCAAGTTCAATTAAGGTAAATTAGGTTAATTTTTTTTAGGTTCAATAAAGATAAATTAGAGAAAATAAATTTCGAGAAAAATAATTTAAGTTAAGTGAAATTCAGTTCAATTAAGTTAAATTAGGATAATTCAAGTTAAATTAAGTAAAATTTTGATAAACTAAGTTAAATCTTGATAAACTAAGTTATATTAAGTTAAATTCAGTTGAATTACGTTTGAATTAAGTTATATAACGTTGAATTGCGTTAAAGTATGTTAAGTTAAGATTCAGGTGAAATTTTGTTAAGTTTTATTGAATTAAACTGAATCTAGTTAATTTTTGTTAAATTTCGATAAATTTTGTAAAATTAAGTTAAATTTATGTAAAATAAAGTTAAATTAGGTCAAATCTAATTAAGCTTTATTGAATTTAGTAGAATTCAGTTAGTTCATGTTAAACTGTGTTGAATTTAGTTAAATTAAGTTGAATTATGATAAATTAAGGTTAATTTAGTTATGTTAAATAAAAAATTTACTTGACATATTTTTTGTTGAATTTAGTTCAATTTTGTAAAATTAAGTTAAATTTAAATAAATTTGATTACGTTCAATTAGGTCAAATTTAGTTAAGTTTCATTGAATTTAGTTAAATTTAGTAAAATTAAGTTTAATTAAGTTAAACTACGTTAAATTTAGATAAGTTTAATAACTGAATTTAGTTTCAACAAGTCAAAATAAGTAAACATTAGTTTGAATAACCTTAAATTAGGTATTGATTTGTTTTTAAATTTCAAATTAGTTCAAATAATTTTTATCCAGTTTTGTCTTGATGATATGAGGTCAATTAATTTAAAATTAGCTAAAATAGCTCAAAAGAAGTCAAAATAATAGAATAGAACTTAAAAATAAGCAAATTTTGTTTTGAATTATTTAACCATGGCAAAATAAGTTTTATTTAGTAAGATTTAGTTAAAAAGAACAATTTTTTTATTAAAATTTGGTTCAATTTACTTAAAATAATTTAAATTCAGTTTGAATTGAATAAAACTAGTATAAAATGGTAACATTTAAACTATATTTATCGAAATTGAATTAAATTGAACTAAAAAAAATTTAATCCAATTATACTTTATTTACCATAATTTAATTAAATCGAATAAGTGTAACTAAATTCATCTAATTTTTTTTCTAATGTTATAAGAGTGTTTAACGAAATTTTACTAAATTTTAACTTGTAGTTACAAAGATTTACAAACTTGAACTATTTTGTACTTATCAGATAATCAGATAAGTACAAATTAGTTCAAGTTTGTAAATCTTTGTAACTACAAGTTAAAATTTAGTAAAATTTCGTTAAAACTCATTTTAACATTAGAAAAAAATTTAGCTGAATTTAGTTACACTTATTCGATTTAACTAAATTATTGCAAATTTAGTATAATTGGATTATTTTTTTTTAGTTCAATTTAATTCAATTTCTAAAAATATAGTTTAAATTTGTGAAGATCAAATCAAATTTATTTATTTATTTAAAATTTGTAACCTTTTGAAAATCGGTTTCAATAAAATCATACTCGAACCACACCAAACCAGCTTGATAAAAGGAAGATTGTAAAATATTGTCAGTAAATGTTTAAATGTGCAGTATTTGTTGTTCTGTGTTTACACTTTGAACATATAATATTTCATGTTTATTGAGCGTCCAGGTTGGTGTCTTTCAGATTTAGGAGTTTTGTTATTTATTAAATTATTTATTTATCTATTTGTTATTTGTTATTTATTACTTATTTATTATTCAACATTAGCATGCAATTAAAAATAGTCGACATTAGGGAAAAGGCCTTTTGCATCTGAGACTCCAACCCATATGAATTTTGTTATCCCCACCCCTGCGAACACCATCATCATCACCGTACGTCAGTGTCATCGAGCTGTCACCGATCCCTGTGGCAAAACAGGAAACAGTTCTGGAGGGAACAGCTAGGCGGCGCATAAATACGGGCGCAGACGATGGTGTCGGCCTCTTTTGCTTTTTCGGTCCGGAGTGGTGAAGACCAGTGATCGCCCCGCTTGATCGTCCGTCACCACAAGACACGGGAAGAAAATTCGCGAGTGTAATTTAAAAATCCTAATTAAAATTACACGTTAAAAATTGGTTACGAAACAGTGAAGTGCCACAAACAAATTAAAACCAATAAGCCTAAAGTAGTACGGATCGGAGTGTGACGGCACCACGGACGGTTAGAAGGACACCACAACACGTTAAAAATTCCTAACCGAGTTAGGTCCCTCCGCACTATGGGGTTTCAGGCGGCCATAAATCGAAAAACCGACATACTCTAATTATTTTTTTGGTATTTTTTTCGAAAATAAACATTCTAACTAAGAAAAATCCGGAGTTTGAAAGTTGTAGGTTCAAAATTCACTGAATTGCAGACCTTCAAAGGCGAAAATGGTAAGAAAAAACATGTTTTTTGACAAAAAAATGATTATTTTTCATAGTTGTACTGTGTAGCTGTTTATGTATTTTTTCCTGCATCATTATTTATATTCAGAAAGGTAATTGATTCAACTTTTCAATAATATTTTACAAAACACACTTTTACGGGCTAAAAAAATAATAAAAATCAAAAAAGATGGATTTTTATTCAAAATGTATTTTTTTTCAACTTTGTTAATGGAGTACTTTTTTTGTGTGCATTTGTGCGATCTGAAAATTTTGCAGCTTAAAATTTGAACCATGTCCTAACTTGTCTCCAAATTTCAAAGTGCACTTATGTGCACTTTTTGAGTTATGCCATTTTGAACATTTTGATTCATGCAAGGAAATTAATGATTTCGCGTATACGCTTGGTTAAAATCACATTATTTACCTGCGGAGGCAGAAATGACGTACCTGCTATGTATGTTTTGAAATTGATTTGATATTCATGACTTTGTTGGTAATTAGGTACGTTTAATAAAATTAGAAATTCCTATTCTAAGTATTTTACAGAAACGATTCGTCGAATATTCGTATCAGTTCGTTGTTGTGTTCTTTTGAAAGTATGGATAATAATACCGTAGTGTCCCTGTACGATATAACGAAGCACTATTCTGAAAACGTGAGAACTGCATTCGAGTATATTTGTAAGAATTACAACATTGCAGAACCATCACATGATCAACTCAGGGAAATACCACAAAGAAAAACTACGCACGTTGTTCTGTAGCTTCAAAACGAGGTATACAAAAGCCCATAGAAGAAGTTCATATTTTAAGTAATCTAACGACAATCGGTTACATAGTGATTTTGATTTGGGGAGGGGGGGGGGGGGATGTCTTCAAAGAGATGTGGATTTTAACTCAAGAAAAAGGGGAGGGAGATTGAACGTAAATCAGAAACTTTAACATAGCATAAACCGTCATTCCGTGCATCAAATAGACAGAGCAAGAATATTAAAATTCACCACTTTAATGCATGTGGCCTCAAATATATGAAAAAATCGAAAATTAAACTTTTTTTTTGAAAAATATCAAATTTCATTTGTTTTCATTATACTAAGTACAAACAACACAAAAAAGTCACAAAAAAGCAAAAAAATATTTTTGGCCGCTCGCTTATATGGAAATACCCCATAGTGCTCCGGTCGCTTTCGTACAAATCCGAGCGAGCGTGGTGCAAGAACTAAACTGCAGTGAAGTGAAGTGGTCGGGACTGGTCGCACGAAACACCGCGATGTGGAGTGCCGAGTGGTACGACGAAAAATCTGTTGGCCAGTCCCCGAGTCAAAGACTCCCTCGTGGTACCTCGCTCGGATTGACCACTTCCCCCCTTTCGCGCGTGCACCACCCTCCGAACCGCGAACTCGACCCTCCGCTACAAATAGGGTCCGCGATCACGTTCTTTGGCGGTCTCCTTCTGAGGCCGCGCCGACACCACCACGTGGCCCTCTGGGGCGAAGCCAAGAAGAAGACGCCCTCTCGGCGGTCCAACCGGACCCGCCGTTTGTTCCCTCCTGTTCCGGAACCCGACCAGCAGCAGCAGCCATGACAGCGACGCAACAAGCCGGTCACCGAGCATCAGGATCCCAACGATAAAACGCATGCGCAAGTACTAGTACCCCAAATACACGTTAAAATTGGATTCCCCCGTCTTTCCCTTAATTTATTACCCCTAAAAGTTCTTAAAATTATTGAAAGTCTTAAAACCTAAATAAAAAGTAAAAATGTGGTCTCAATCAAGCTGTGTTTGTCCTATTTATTTAAAATCCTAAATATTAGTCTTTGGTTGAAAATTAGTGTGGTTCACGTGAGTATGAAATGTTTGTCTTTGTGTGAGAAATCTCCGGGTAGATAAGTGTACCGCCCTATGGAGCAATCCCCCTAAGGGACTCCATGTGTTCGTATTATATTTAACCCCAGAATAGATAATTACTATCAAATTTAGTTGAATATTGTGAAATTTTGTTAAAATTGCATTTAGGCGATTTTGTAATTTGGTAATTTTGTTATATTGTAATTTGTACTTTTGTAATTCGTTCTTTTGTTAGATAGTATTTTTCTATTTTTGTTTTTTTTTGTAACTAAGAATTTTTGCATTATTTAAATGTTTAGTAATGATGGCAACTTTAAGTCATAAAAAATAGCGAGGGAACGAAACACAATTAAGAATCGATCGAAAAATGATTGTTTTGAGGTTAAATTCAAATTAAATTAAAAAATAACATAGTTAAAGAAAAGTTACTTTCCTGCAGATCAAGCGGAACAAAATGGTGCGAGAAGTCAATTCTCTCTCGAAAAAAGAAGAAAAAATAGAAACAAATGCGCAGCACTTAAGCTAATCAACGTTGATCAGTTGAGTTTGCAGCTGACGAAACTCTTGCCGAAGCGACCTTGGACCTTGGACCTTGGTAGTTGATCCGCCGGAGAACAATGAGTTGGCCACAGACTGCTGCGGTGGCGGCGCAAAGAATTGTTTCGTTCCGGCGACAATTTGGCTCAGCATCGACATACTGCGCTGGATGTTGGAGCAGACGGACTGGACAAACTGCTAGACGGCCGGGTTGGCGGCGGCCGGTTCGACGGCCTGCTCACAAAGCATCTTGCGCTGCGAGTTGACCAGCTCGTCCGCGGTTGATCCGTCGGAGAACGTTGAGTTGGCGACGGCGCGGAGAATCAATTCGCTCTTGCAGCCTGGAAAAACTGCCTGCCGGATTGGCAGCGGCCGGTTCGACGACCTGCGTTGCAGCGCGTTCTGCATGATCCGGATTGGGCGCCAATGTTGCCGGGAGTTGGGTCAGGCCACGGTGGCCGTTTTGGTCGTTGAAAAGCTGTGCGCCGCTTAGAAGAGGTGGCGGAGGAGGAAGTTGCCAAGTCATCGGTTCTCGTGATAACTCGTGAAGACGGCTGCGGACCTTCCGCAGCTGCGATGCCGTCCTTGATTTTGTTGCGAAACGAAGCATCCGCAATGGGGTTCCTCCTTGGTTTGGCCAGGACCATGGCGGCCGGAGGAGGGAGCTGCTAAGTCGTCCCCGTTGGTTGTTCCACAGTCTGGAGAAAGCAACCAAAACCTGTTGCCGGATAATGAAGCTCCTATAGCATGAATGATTAGTTATTTAATATGACTAATTACCTTCAATTTGGCGTATTATTTAAATAAAACGAAAAAAAAAACAATCGCACCAACCAACAAACTTGCCATCAAACTGATTTATCACGTTTGACAAAAGCAAAAAAAGTTTGACAGCTTGCCGTTATGAAAACTGTGGTAGTTCATTTCATTTCATTTCATTTATTTGGTTGCTTTAACAAATACATTGGTGCAGTTGTTATCCTGAGCTGAGATATGGACTACCTTTCAACAGCTAATTTGTTCTTAATGGGGAGAGAGTTTACTCTTACTAAGGAGAACGAATTGGACAGAGAAGGAAAAAAATTGCAAAAATAACCTTCGAAATAGCTAATAGATGTGGGATAGTTAGAGGAAAGGAGGCGTTACTTATTCTAATATCACAGCTCAAGGGGACAACCGCTGCAGCAGGGGATTGACTGAGGTGGCGCATCCCATCCAGAACTTCGGTAGCACTCGCTGGAGCCAATCGTCGATCAACTCCATCTTCGCCATCCTGTGGACGTCGTCAGTCGGGTGGAAAGGATCCAGGTTTAGCATCATCTTCAACAGCCGGTTCTGCTTGACTTGAAGTTTCTTCCGGTGGGAAGCGGCACAGTCGTACCACGCCGGGTAACCGTACGTCATCGCCGGCTTGAACACCGTCTTGTAGAGCAGCAGCTTAGAGTTGAAATCCAGGTGGGACCGCCGGTTGACGAGAGAATAGAGCATCTTGGTGATCTTACCGCATTTGATCGTGGCGTTCTGGATGTGCTTGGCGAGAGTCAACTTCTTGTCCAGGGAGGCCCCCAGATACTTGACTTCATCCAACCATGGCACCTCGCTACCCCACACCGACACCTCCCTGCGGGGAAGGTTGCGTGGGCTTCGCTTTCGGGTAAAGAATATCGCTTGGGACTTCTCGGCGTTTGTTTTCACCTTCCACTTCTTCTGGTAGCGTTCGATGGCGTTTTGAGCAGCTTGCAGCTTGGTGACTACGATGACCGGGTCGGAGTCCGACGCGAGGTACCCCGTGTCGTCGGCGAAGAGGAAGTAGCTGACACCGTCGATCATTGCTAGGTCCGCCGTGAAGATGTTGTAGAGCGTAGGACTTAAAACAGCGCCTTGCGGGACGCCGTAGAGAACTTCGTGCCGGTCCGACACGTGTCCGTTCACCGCAACGTGGTACGAGCGGTGTTGAAGAAACGAGCGGACAATCTTCAGGACGTACAGCGGGAAGTCAGCTCGGTGCATCTTGTGCAAGATCGCTTCTTGCCACACCGAATCGTAGGCCTTCTCGACGTCTAGGAGCACCAAACCGGCGGATCTGCGTCGCGCGAAGTTCGCGCGCACCTCCTTAACAAGTCGAACGAGTTGATGGTTGGTGGAGTGTCCTCGCTTGAACCCGAACTGAGCGTCCAGAATAATCCTTGTGTTCTCCAGGTGTAGCTCGATGCGCCCCAGAATCAACCGCTCCAGGAGTTTGCTGAGGGTTGGCAGCATGCTGATCGGCCGGTAGTTCGAAGGGTTTGTGGCGTCTTTGTTTGGCTTCGGAATGCCTATCACCACCGCATGTTTCCACGCGGCTGGGAAGTATCCGAGTCGGACACAGGCGGAGAATACTTTTGCAATGAATATGTGCGCCTTCCGGGGAAGCCGCTTCAGCACGATGTTCCGCAGTTGGTCCTTGCCAGGGGTTTTTTTGGCCTTGAGTCTTCGGATGAGCTGTGCCACTTCCTTGGGACGAACCAGCCACGAATGGCCGTCCGCCAGCGGGGTCCGATCGATGAAATCAACGGAGTTGTTCACCTCTGCGACAGTCGTTGGATCATCTGGCATCTGGTTGTTGTGTGCACGAGCAAAGCTTGCCGCCAGTAGTTGTGCCTTCTCGGATGAGGAGGCGATGATATTGTCGCCCTGGCGCAGAGGAGGACTGTACTTGGTTGTCTTTCTCAGCGCCTTGGTGATTCGCCAGAGTGTGTCCCGATTATCGTGCATCGTGCGAAGTGTTTCCTTGAACTTGTTGAAGTTTGCCTGGTTGCATTCTTCTCGGATTCGCCGGTTCAGGGACGACACGATGTCCTGGTAGATCGGGTCCCGTCTCCTGTACCACTGACGACGTCGCGTGTTGCGCAGCACAATCAGCTTACGGGTGTTTTCCGGGATCGTAGCGGGTTGGTAGGTTCGTTGATGGACTTCAGGTACTGAAACGGCTTCCGCATCCAACAAGACTGTGGTCAAAAACTCGACAGCTGTGTCAACATCGGCTTCCGTATTGAGAGTGGTAATTTCGGGATTCAACAGGTCGAGTTTCTCACTTATCTCCCTTCGGAAGCGAGGCCAGTCAGCACGTGCATAGCAGCGAAATTTTGGAGTTGACCGCTCGACAGGGGCTGATAGACTGACGTCAAACAGCACTGGCCGATGGTCCGACGACAATTCGTTCAGGGCGATCGGTTTCGTCATGTCCAACAGGTTGTTGGACAGCGCCAGGTCCAACGTTGAAGGCCGACCGCGGCCCGACGGGTGGAAGGTAAATGCGTCAGGAAAATGAACAAAAAAGTTGCGGCTGGCTGCTTCCTGGCACAGGATTGTCCCGCTTTATTCGCACGAGCACAGTTCCAGGAACGATGGCGAGCGTTGAGATCACCGACAACAAAGAACGGCTCGTGCCCACGCGTAATTGTGGAGATGTCGCGGCGGAATTGCGTCCATACCGAACTGCGTCTCGCACCGGGAAAGTAAGCTGCGGTGATGTGCACGTTTCCGTCCGCCGTGCTGACGGAAATACCAACAGTCTCGATGACCTTGGTCGAAAAGTCGAGTTCCTTATACGCGATGCCTTTTCGAACCGCTATCAGGACGCCGCCGCCTCTTTCGGCATCGGCTGAGTCGCGGTCGAAGCGCACACAGGAGAACTTTGGATGGTAGAAGGCGAGTTCTTCGTGTAGCCAGGTTTCGGTCACGATTCCCACGTCCACCTCGTGCCGCAGTAGAAAGTCGAAAAATTCGAGCTTCTTGTTGTGAACGGATCGTCCGTTCCAGTTAGCCACGCGCAAGTTATCTACAACGTTAGACATTGTAGATATACTTGGCGGTAAGCTCCACGAGAGCCTCGAGTTGGTCTTGTCAGGATTTGCAGCTTTTCAGCCGAGCGAACACTTCCCTCGCAAGGGTGAGAAACTCCGACATGGTGAACAGGTTACTGTTGGAATTGTTGCTGTTCCCTTGGGACAGGGCTTCGGCGAAGGTCATGGCCGACGTGTCGGCCGTTGAGTTGTTGCCGGGGTTGCCGTGGTGCGGCACGGTGTTGCCGTTCTGCGGCACGGTGTTGCCGTTCTGCGGCACGGTGTTGCGGAAGGGACGCAGGGTTGGGGCTGCACGTTACGGAGCTCGGCTTTCTTTTCGGCCAGCTTGGCCAGGTAATTTTTCCTGGTTGGGCACCCCGGTAGTTGGCGGTGTGCTGGCCGCTGCAGTTCGCGCACTTGATCGCCTCCCGCGTCGCGCTTTTGTCAGCCCTCGCGAGCTCAGCTTTGTTCGGCAGTCTGCAATCCGCCGAGAAATGCTTTCGCCGCATTTAACGCACAGTGCGGCCAGGTTGCAGTTTCGCATTCCGTGGCCGAAACGTTGACAACGATGGCACTGAACGGCATCGATTGGTTTGCGTTCGAAATACCGCCACCTCACAACGATGTTGAAAATGGCCTTTATCTTTTGCAGATCCGCTAATTTCATGCTACCTTTCGGGAAATGTAGCAAGTAGAGCGCACTCTCCTCCATCCCAACCACCTTCCGGGAGAAAAGCTTCAGTTCGGACACGTGGATGCCGAGTCCGGCGAGTTCAGTTTCCAACTCGTCCACATCGTACACCGGTAGTCCCGAGAGGACAACTTTCATCGGCTGTTCGGCCGCGGGCGTGTATGTGTGAAACTCGATGTTGGCAGTCCGGAGAGCTCGAACCGCACCACGGAAACTGTCATCACCCGAGCACAACAGTTGCACGCCACTCTTAGTCGCCTTCATGTTGTACGCCGTTTGCGCGATGTTACTTTTGCCCAGGAACTCGCGCAGCTGCCGGGTGGATTTACCGACCACCGAGATGGGGGGAATTCGCACCTTCTTCGCTTTGGTTGGTTCGCCGATTTTCAGCACCGGTGGTGCTGTTGGAATTGACGGCAGCGAATTTTGGTCGCCACCCTGCTCATCCTCTAGTCCGTCGAACTGGTTGCTGATCGGTATGCTTGCATCGACAATCACCGATCCCTCGCCATCACTGCTAGTGTCTCCCTCGTCCATTGCTGCTGCTGCCGCTGCTGCTGCTGCCGCTGCCGCTGCTTTTGCCGAACGGGTGTTGTACGGGTTCTTGGGCGGTGTTTCCTCTTCGAGGTTAGGATTGTCGTCGTCGAGCTTACGTTTTTGCGCATTTAACACTTGGCCCGTTTGCGACGTTTTTTCGGTCGCATTTTGCACTCCCGTGTCTGCGGAGTCCTCCTGGTCCGACAGGATGCCGAATCACTGGTGACCGTACCGTAAGCAACGAAAAAAAATCGAAAAAAGAGCACCGCGAAAAACTGGATTGTTTACACTTCCAAACCAGGGTGGTTCATTGAAACTGTGGTAGTGTGCGTGTTGGAGAGCGCGTATGATGTTGGTGTGAGTGTGCAACACAAAAATCGAAATAGGTGTGTGTCTTGGCTTAAGAATCTTAACTGGCACTGGAGATGCCCGATAATCGCCCGCTACCCCCACAGTTAGAGTGGGTGTAGAACACTTCGATAAGCCGTGGGATTTTTGCTCAGTGCACTGAGCAAAACTCCCACAGCGCATCGAAGTGTTTTGCACATGATCTGACCCTGCAGTACAGAAAACTCAAATATCAATCGCGAAACACTTGAAATTGCGGTGATTGGCCATGAAATAATTTCAATAGCCAAACACTTGAATTTTAAATGGTGTTGAAAAATAATAGTACATACAAGCGATATGCAGACTCTCGCTTGCTAGTCGTGCACGCTACCACTGCGCCGGCCGGGCAGTTGAAAATGGTAGAGTTTTTTGTGCTACTCGTTCTAGCCTCGCTTCTAGCCATCGATAAAAGTCAATCATAGAAACACATTAAATTCAAGTGGAAATCACGTTGACTGTGAATGGTGCTTGTTTTGTGTAGATCTTAAGATCAATTTCATGTGTTTTCCACATCACTTTGCATTGTTCAATACAGTGGGACAAATTCATGAGCAAAACACTTGAAAAGCTTGAGCCACCCGATTGAAAATAACGTGCAAAAAATACCAAAAAGTCAATCGCCTAAACAATTGCATTTGATTGTGATTTGGATTGATGTTGAAACACAAACCAATTAGATCTATGATGTGGCTTTCTTCAATGAATCATGTGTTTGGGCACTTGAATAAAAAGTGTGGTGTATTTTCAGTGTACGCTGCGCGCTGGCCGAACAAAATCACACACAATGACGAAAAAAAATAATACACGATAATGACGAATTTAACGAACAAAGTGGAATGGCAAGAAGTGGAGTACGACGCGGATTGCTCGGACGTCGAAGGACTGCCCGCGATGCCTTGTCCCGTCGCTTCCGGCCACCAGAAACTATCCGATCAATTCGGTGATAAATGACTTGACCTTTAGTTTGGAGTTCTTCGAGCAGCTTCGGGGGAACGGTGAATTGGTACCGGCAGATATCATGAAGATTAGCCGGGCCATGCAAACGTTTCTCCGGGAGTTGAGCGCGGTGCAAGAGGTCGTGTCCTCTCGGCACACCCAGACTAAGTCAGCCGAAAACCCGGTCACAGAACGGCAACACACCGAGAAGTTGGTGGTTCCGAGTGCTGTGACCATGGAAGTTGAACGACCGAACGGAAGTTCGGATTCCGGGTACAAGACCCGAGGGAGGAAGACCCGTCCGAAGACGGTGACCTTTTGTGTCGGCCCGTCCTCTAGGAGGATCGGCACCAAAACACGGAAGCAGAAAGAGACAGTCAGGTCGTCTGACTCGGCCTACGGAAGTTCGCCGGGAAATCGACCGAAGTCTGCCGAAGCTTCCGTTGTGAAGCATAAGGCGTGACATAAAAAGCTTCAAGAATCTGAACCCACGGAACTTACGGAATTTGAACCTGCGAAACGAAATAAGGAAATGAGAAATGAACTCAAGAAAGTACGAAGACTATTCTAGGGAATGTTGGACGGAACTTTTGAGGAAATGAACCCACAGCTCCTAATGATGAAGAAGAAGGATTCGGACTTGCTTAAGATTAATCCGGACCTCTCTCTGATGGAGTTAGTGGACGAATCAATTGAACAACTTTATTGAATGTAATTTACAGGTCCAGAAATCTTCCTTTCCGGAACCGGTGTAGCTGACCGAGGGCCGATTGACCGCAGAAGTTGGCAAGGGATTAATTCTATCTTCGGAACTTTCTGTTGGTTCGTCCCGAAGACCCAGTGAACCGTTCCGGGAATGGGTTGATGATGGTCACCTGTAAATAAAAGAAAAGGAAATTAATAAATTTAAACCGTAATATGAATGTATTGTGTTGTGAAAATTGATTTATTTTTATGTTGTGAAATTGTCCAACTTTTGCTCAAAGACTGATGGATTAAGTTCCCAGTCGTAAAACGAGCATAATTAGGTGTCGCTTTTGCTCACAAAGCACACTTAAGTTGGCAGTCCATAGCTGCACTGCACTATGGTACATTGGGTGGCCAAGTTTCAAAAAAGTTACCTTCTCCAAATATTTTTTGGTATTTTTTTTCTCGAAAGTAAACATTCTAACTAAGAAAAATCCAATTTTTTAAAGCTCTAAGTTTGTTCATTACGGAGATACGCAAGCTGAAAGTCAAAAAATGGAGTAAAAAACTAGCGTTTTTCGTAAAAAAGCCTGATTGTTTAATTTTAACAAAGCTCAGCCATTTTAAATATTTTATTAGGACAATTATACATCGTTGGAAAGGTAATGAGATAAGCTTTGAAACTATTAATAGATAAAATGTTGTTTCCAAACCAAAAACTGAAGTTTTCATCGAATAACTGAAGCATTTTTTTGACAAAACTTATTTTTTGTGTTTGTTAATCGAGTACTTTTTTTTTTAATTTATATTTATTTTGATTTTCTCTTCCATGTACATTCATTCAGTTGAAATATTATTGAGTGTCCAATCACAATCGATGACTTTTCACCTCAATTTTAAATACCAGCAACTTTCATTTATTCATGAAATATTGTAGCTTTCGCTATTCAGTGATTTCAAATGAAGAAGGTCCTACATGTACAAAAGGGAAAAGGGATACCTTAAAACTAACTTAGAGCGGATCAATGCAGCTGAAGACTGCAATGATTTTTGTCGAAATGCATCAATTATCTTATTGGACATAACATCCAAAGTGTCAACTTCGGCTAATTGATGAAGTTCACTGGTGCTGAACCAGGAGGAAGTTTCAGAATCATTTTCAGAATTTTGTTCTGAATCCTCTGAAGTTTTTTCTTCCTGGTTAAGCAACAGCTTGTCCAGATCGGCATAGCATAAAGCATGGCAGGTCTGAAAATTTGTTTATAAATTAACAGTTTATTCTTGAGACAAAGTCTAGAATTCCTGTTTATAAGTGGATACAAACATTTAATATATTTGTTACATTTAACCTGGATACTTTCAATGTGATCCTTGTAAGTAAGGTTTTGTCAAAAGCAAGTCCAAGATATTTCACTTGATCCTCCCACTTTAAATTTACCTCATTCATTTTTATAATGTGATGACTTTTTGGTTTAAGAAAATCAGCCCTTGGTTTGTGAGGGAAAATAATAAGTTGAGTTTTTGCAGCATTTGGAGTAATTTACCATTCTTTCAAATAAGAATTGAAAATATCCAAGCTTTTTTGTAATCTTCTTGTGATGACACGAAGGCTTCTACCTTTGGCGGAGATGCTTGTATCATCAGCAAAAAGTGATTTCTGACATCCTGGTGGCAAATCAGGCAAGTCAGAAGTAAAAATATTGTATAAAATTGGACCCAAAATGCTTCCTTGAGGGACGCCAGCACGTACAGGTAGTTGATCAGATTTGCTGTTCTGATAACATACCTGCAGAGTACGATCCGTCAAATAATTTTGAATAATTTTCACGATATAAATCGGAAAATTAAACCTTTTAATTTCGCAATCAAACCTTTATGCCAAACACTGTCAAATGCTTTTTCTATGTCTAGAAGAGCAGCGCCAGTAGAATAGCCCTCAGATTTGTTGCTTCGAATCAAATTTGAAACTCTCAACAACTGATGAGTAGTTGAATGCCCAAGGCGAAATCCAAACTGCTCATCAGCGAAAATTGAATTTTCATTAATGTGCGTCATCATTCTATTAAGAATTATTCTTTTGAATAATTTACTAATAGATGAAAGCAAACTAATGGGCCGATAGCTTGAGGCTTCAGCAGGATTTTTATCCGGTTTTAAAATCGGAACTACTTTGGCATTTTTCCAACTACTGGGAAAATATGCCAAATCAAAACATTTGTTGCAAATTTTGACCAAGCTACTTAAAGTTGCTTCAGGTAATTTTTTAATCAAAATGTAAAAAATGCCATCCTCACCAGGAGCTTTCATATTTTAAATTCTTCTTGATAATAGATTTTATTTCAATCAGATCCGTATTAAAAACATCATCTGATGAAAACTGTTGTTCACCAATATTCTGAAATTCTATTGCAATTTGATTTTCAATAGGACTCAGAACATTTAAGTTGAAATTATGAGCGCTCTCAAACTGCTGAGCAAGTTTTTGAGCTTTCTCCCCATTAGTTAATAGAATATTATCACCATCTTTTAAAGAAGGGATTGGTTTTTGAGGTTTCTTAAGAACCTTTGAAATTTTCAAAAAAGGTTTGGAATAAGGTTTAATTTGTTCGACATCTCTTGCGAACTTTTCATTTCGCAGGAGAGTGAATCTGTGGTCAATAACCTTTTGCAAATCTTTTTGAATTCGCTTCAGTGCAGGATCACGAGAACGTTGATACTGAGCAGTTCTCTAGGATTTCGGTCATTCGATTTTTTTTGTATTTTTTAATTCGACTGAAACTTTTTTGGTGCCTTCGATATGCCCAAAGAAGCCATTTTGCATCATTAGTTTGTCCATATAATTTTCCATACAAATTTTGCAGCTGTCCATACAAAAATGATGTATGAAAATTCAAAAATCTGTATCTTTTGAAAAAAATTTTTGATCGATTTGGTGTCTTCGGCAAAGTTGTAGGTATGGGTACGGACTACACTGGAAAATAATACACGGTAAAAAAATTTGGTGATTTTTTTTTAAACTAAAACTTGATTTACAAAAAACACTATTTTTAATTTTTTTTTTTGATATGTTTTAGAGGACATAAAATGCCAATCAGAAATTTCAGGTTGTGCAAAAATCATTGACCGAGTTATGAATTTTTATCAATATCGAAATTTTGGTCGTAAAATCGTTTTTCGATGTTAAATCAATTTGCAATCATTTTTATGTTTTGATAAAGTGCACCGTTTTCAAGTTATAGCCAGTTTTTGAAAATAGTCGCAGTTTTTCATTTTTTTAAATTAGTGCACATGTTTGCACAGTTTTGAAAAAAAATATTTTTGAAAAGCTGAGAAAATTCTCTATATTTTGCTTATTCGGACTTTGTTACTACGACCTTTAGTTGCTGAGATATTGCAATGCAAAGGTATAAAAACAGGAAAATTGATGTTTTCTAAGTCTCACCCAAACGACCCACCATTTTCTATCGTCAATATCTTAGCAACTAATGGTCCGATTTTCAATGTTAATATATGAAAATTTGTGAAATTTTTCGATCTTTTCCCAAAAATTTTTTGGAATTTTAAAATCAAGACTAACATTTCAAAAAGGCCAAACATTCAATATTACGCCCTTTTAAAATGTTAGTCTTGATTTGAAATTTTTAAAATATTTTTTTCGAAAAGATCGGAAAATTTTACAATTGTTTTAATACATTAACATTGAAAATCGGACCATTAGTTGCTGAGATATTGACGATAGAAAATGGTGGGTTGTTTGGGTGAAACTTAGAAAACATTAATTTTCCTGTTTTTAAACCTTTGCATTGCAATATCTCAGCAACTAAAGGTCGTATCAACAAAGTCTGAATAAGCAAAATATAGAGAATTTTCTCAGCTTTTCAAAAATATTTTTTTCAAAACTGGGCAAACATGTGCACTAATTTAAAAAAATGAAAAACTGCGACTATTTTCAAAAAAGTCACTTAAATATGGCTATAACTTGAAAACGGTGCACTTTATCAAAATTTCACTAAAATACTTTTTGATTGCAAATTGGATTTAACATCGAAAAATGAAGTTGAAAAATTTTTACGACCAAAATTTCGATTTTTTGAAAAAATCAGTATTGATTAAAAAATTCATAACTCGGTCAAAGATTTTTTGCACAACCTGGAAATTTCTGAAAAGTTGGCATTTTATGTCCTCTAAAACATATCAAAAAATAAAAAATATTAAAAATAGTGTTTTTTTGTAAATCAAGTTTTAGTAATAAAAAGTTAAATAAAAAAATCACCAAATTTTTTTTACCGTGTATTATTTTTTTCCAGTGTAGTCCGTATCCATACCTACAACTTTGCCGAAGACACAAAATCGATCAAAAAATTCCTTCAAAAGATACAGATTTTTGAATTTTCATACATCATTTTTATATGGACAGCTGCCAAATTTGTATGGAAAATTATATGGACAAACTAATGATGCAAGATGGCTTCTTTGGGCATACCGAAGGCACCAAAAAAGTTTCAGTCGGATTAAAAAATACAAAAATTAAAATTGAAGAAAAAAGACCGATTTCGTAGAGAATTGCTCTACTGTCTTCGGCGAACATTTTTCAGACGAATCAAAAACTGAAGATCGTCATCAATAATGGGAGAATCAAATTTGACTTGGACTTTAGGAATAGCAATATTCCTAGCATCCAAAATTGCATTAGTTAAAGATTCCAAGGCTGAATCAATATCAGCTTTGGTTTCTAAAACAAAATCATGATTTAAATTGTTCTCAATATGATGCTGATACCTGTCCCAATTAGCTTTGTGGTAATTAAACACAGAATTATTGGGTCTGGTAACTGCTTCATGAGAAAGTGAAAAAGTTACTGGAAGATGATCAGAATCAGAATCAGCATGAGTCACTAAAGGACCACAATACTGACTTTGATTTGTCAAAACCAAATCAATTGTTGATGGATTTCTAACAGAAGAAAAGCAAGTTGGCCCATTCGGGTATAAAACCGAATAAAGACCAGAAGTGCAATCTCAGAATAGAATTTTACCATTGGAATTTACTTTTGAATTATTCCAAGATTGGTGTTTGGCATTAAAATCACCGATGATCAAAAATCGAGATGAAATAATTTTTATTTTCCCCAGTGCATTGGAAAGGCAAATATGCAGCTGCAATCATAATTTTCCCAAATGAAGTTTCAAGTTCAATGCCCAAACTTTCAATAACTTTTAACTTAAAGTCACATAAGGTGCTATAAGTCATACTACGGTGGATAACCATTGCAACTCCACCGCCATTTCGATTCATTCTGTTATTGGTTATAACTTTATAATCTGGATCACTTTTCAAATAAGTGCCAGTTTTTAAAAATTTTCGTTATTCGCTTTTAAAGAGTGAGCATTAAAATTCATAATATTGATGGAATTACTTAGATCCATGATTAAACTTCAGAGTAAGAACAACATCATTCGCAAATTTTAATCCAATCTGGATAGCTTCCATCATGGATGTAGCATTACTCATTGTTTGAATCAAACCAAACAGTGAGTTTTGCAAAAAAGTCATTTTTTCAAACGTAACATCGCCGAGATCAGAAGATCCCAAAGCGTTGCCAGCAGAAAAATTTTCAAATGAAATTTGAGGTACCTGCCCAATTTGAAAATTGGTAGAGGATTTAAAATTCGTGGATGAACCCGAACCCGAAACGACGTTGGCATAAGAAATGCCATTGCTGTTACCTAACTTTTCCACGGTAGGGGTATTTCTAGCATTGTTTAAGAAAATTTCGGTTTGGATTTCGGTTGATGCTTAGCACGAGAATCCAAAACCTTTTTTTCTGATGGGGCAATCCCAGAAATTTGATTTGTGATTTCCACCACAATTTGCACATTTAAATTGGGTGACTTCTTTCACGGGACAATTGTCATTGTCGTGAGAAGAATCCCCGCAAACCATGCATTTTGGAACCATGGCGCAATGATCAGTACCGTGACCGAATGCCTGGCAACGCCGGCACTGGGTCAGATTCTGGCCATTACCGCCATGTTTCTTAAAATGCTCCCACTTTACCCGTACATGGAACAAAAACTGAACTTTGTCCAAAAGTTTCAAATTGTTGATTTCATTTCTATTGAAATGAATCAGATAAAATTGTGAAGTCAAACCAAAGCGAGAAATATTCCCGTTTGATTTTTTCTTCATTGGTATTACTTGGGATGGGGCAAAGCCAAGCAACACCTTAAGTTCGTTTTTGATCTCATCCACCGACAAGTCGTTGGAGAGACCTTTCAGGACCGCCTTGAATGAACGAGCATTCTTGGTCTCATACGTGTAGAAATTGTGTTTGTGGTTTTTCAAATAACCAACAAAAGTTTGGTGATCTTGTAAAGATTCCGTCAACAAGCGACATTCTCCTCTTCGACCAAGCTGGAACGAAACCTTCAAATTGCAAGTTTCCTTGCAATTCTTCAGTTGCGTTCGAAAGCTGGCCAAATCGGAGACGGAAGTCACTACAATTGGCGGAGCCTTTACTCGTTTCTCGACGGCAGAAGGCTCAGTACGAGGAGAAGGATCTTGTCAACAGTTTCGGATAAAACACCGAAACTGTTTGCCAATGGAATTGGAGGATTGGCCTCACTTTCAGAATCAGAATCAGACCTCGGATGAGGCTGTTTTCTTTTCTGTTTCCGTTAGCCGGTTTAGCGTTCAAACGCTTCACCGACGTAACGACCAAATCTTCAGAAGATTTGCGTTTACCTTTGTTTTGACGCATTTTGCAAGCAAAGTTCTCTTAAAAAGATGGCTTCGTTTGTAAAATACAACAAAATTTCAGGTGGGGTTAGTCTTGAAAAGACTGTTTAGAACAGTGTTTCTCAACCGGTGAGGAATTCCCCCCTGGGGGGGAATTTGGACATTCTTGGGGGGGAATGAGGATGCAAAAGAAATTCAATGTCTTTAACGTGTTTTCAAAAATTAAATCAATTTCTGATACTTTCTTAGTAATCCTTAATGTTTTCACATGAATCAGAAAATTTTGATCAGTTCTTAAAAATATTTGAAATAGATTTATTTTTAAAAATCTGGATTATTCTTGCAGTTTGTCCATCATGATCATTTTCATTAATTTGTGTTTTTGCAGTCGTTTCAATCTCAGCTGCTCTTTAAAATACATTGGAAATATTATTTGTCACTGTTTGATTTGATTTTCATTTAGCATTTCGGTGAGGCTAATGCTGAATTATAAAACAAAATTTCTTGTAATAATAAAACTGAAAGTTTAAATTTTTGTTGATAAACAGTTCTTAAATTGAAAATAAATATTAAAAAAATAATATCTTCACAAAAATTTATGTAAGATTTAATTCTGTCAGGCTTAAAAATACATTTTTATATGTGTTTTGTGTTGTGCTCATTACTTTTTTTTGCTTTTTATTATTCCTAAAGGTATGAATTGATTTCTTTTTTTTGCGTTTAGCTTTTTGAATAAATCCCTTTGTTTATTTCTTAAAACAAAACTTTTTCAATTATGTTCGATTAAATCAAACAAATTGTTTAAATAATGTTTTTATGTTTTTGTTGTTGTGCTCTTTCTATCATTAACAAAGACTTTTTTTTATTCCTAAAGACAAAAGAGTTCATATCTTTTTTTGCGTTCAGCTTGTTTTCAATTTCCAATGTCTTTATTTTTTTTTAAACAAAACTTTTTCTATTATTTTTGATTAAATCAAATAAATTAAGAAGAACAAAAGTAGTTCAGTTTATTTCGCAATCACAAATTCTATTTTTATGTATGATTCGTTTACTCATGATTTTAAAACATCAATCTTTTATTATTAATTGTTAAATACAAATTTATGTTATTTATTCAATTTTACCAAAAAAAAAATAGTTAAAAATGAGGGAGGGGGGAATGAAGGTCTTTCAAATATGCCAAGGGGGGAATGCAACGAAAAAGGTTGAGAACCACTGGTTTAGAATTTGGGAAAATAACTCAGGTAGTCTTTAAAAAGACTGTGATTTTTTTTTGAAATAACTCTGAGCTTAGGTAGTAAAAAATACCGCAGCTCTAATGTCCGTTCACCTCGAAGGTTCGCAAGACACTGATGATAACACAGTTCAACAAAAAATCAAATGTTTCTTGTCTCTGAGACGAGAATATGTGTTCCTAGTAGAATTTTGCCTGCTGAATCCGAATCCGGGTCCAGAATTGCTCCAAATGGTCCCAATTTTGAGATACACCCGTTTGAAATGTTAGTTTAGACCAAAATTAGCTACTTTGTCGACTATTTTACAAAAGAACTATTGAATAAACAACTTTCTGAAACACCCCTGGTTTTTAAAATTTGATTGTTTCTACGCATATTTAAAGCCATTTTAAAATTAGAATTTTACTTGCATGCAAGTTGGAAAAACTTGAATGAGAACCAACTGAAAATAAGATTCGGATTCAGCAGGCAAAATTCTACTAGGAACACATTTACTCGTCTCAGAGACAAAATCTTGTTGGACTGTGTAATCGAGTACTTTTTTTTGCTAACCGATGCTAAACATGAAACTAAGATCACTTGAAAGATTGGCGTTTTCGGAGTTCTGCCATTTTGAACAATTACGTTTTATCAAAGTTTGCTGCAATCTACATATGCGCCCGTTTATTTCACTTGCTTTGCTACCTACTTCGTGGGCATCGTCGCTTTAAAAATCAAGAAGTTCGAAATGACTTTATTGGAATTTTCTGTTGCCTACATTTAAAATTGAGTACCTTAGTCAAAATAAGTATTCGTACCGAAGTTTCTCAAGCGAAACTGGAGAATCTCAGTTTGATACCGAAAAAAGTATTAAGCAAAATATTGACTTAGCATGATGAATTTCTGCGATGAATCCATGAAACTGATCCACATTTAAGTTCTATGTTGGTTAGTACAAAACATCATAAAAAGTACCTCTAACATATCCTGAAGCCATCAGAAACTCTATAATCAAATGAATTTTCATGAACAAGAACATTAGGATTAGTTAGAATATGTTTTGTATTTTATCGTTTTACTTCATAATTAGTATTTTGAATAACATTAAATTTTGTTATTTGTTATTTGATTTAACAATTAAAATTTTCGCAATTTATGCCCGTAAGGGTAAAGAGGGGGTTAGGGGGGTGTCTCAAGTTATATGGCATGGACTCACAAAAAGAAACACACAGTAGTAAATAATAAATATTTGACTAAAAATTAATTTATTACGCTTAACAAAATTTTGTTGGAGGGTGGGAGGGGAGGGGGGGGGGTGAAAGAAAGAGGAGGGAGGAGTTGTGTCCCTAAAGTGGGGATGTATTAGCTTATCCATAATTTAATAATATAAACTTGCAATACAATATATACGATTCCAGTTTGACAGCTTGCTCAGAGCAGACGTGTGTCCTTTGAGCGCGTTTTTGACGGTGTTTTTTTTAACTTTCGCCGACGGCCATGGCGGCGGCCGCGACGGCGGAGAGTGAGTGGACGGAGCATAGGGCTGAGGATGGAAGGCCGTTCTACTGGAACGCGGCCACGTGTGTGGGAGAAACCGGACGGTTTCCAACCCAAAACACAGGCGGCGACAGGCATGGAGGTGGAAGACTCCGAAGGAGGAGGAGAGGACGGGGGCGAATTTCGTCCCGTGATCAAGGTTCGGTGCAGGAAGGCTAAGGAGGAGATCAACGACGGCAATGGCCAGGAAGTGGAGAAACTGCTCAGCAACAACAAGTTCAGCCCGCTAGCGGAGAAGAGCAACAACAACAATGCGAACCCAGCAGCAGAAAAAACCACCCCCGTGGTATCAGCACCCGGCAAGTCGGCCGGGGAGAAGAAGCAGCCGCCGCTGGTGGTGAAAGAAACGAGTTTCGCCCGCCTTGCGAAGGTGATCGCGACATGTGATGTCCAGCCGGAACACAAACTGACGCGGTACGGCACCAAAATTACGTGCTTCTCGAGCGACGACTTCGACACGGTGCAAGCCCACCTGAAGAAGAACAAGGTGCAGTTCTACACGCACGGAAAGCGAAGTGCGAGACCGCACCGGGTAGTAATGCGAGGTCTCCCGAACGCGGAACCGGATTACGTCAAGACGGAACATCAGCTGGACGTCTTGGCAGTACACGCCATCAGGCGGAAGCAGCAGCTTCCCGCCATCGATGAGACGCCTTTCATCGTACTCTTCCCCAAGGGGCATACCAGTCTGAAGGAGTTGAGTAGCAAGGTAAAGAAAGTGGGACCAGTCGTCGTCCGGTGGGTGGCCTACCGGAACAAAGAACCGCACGTGACTCAGTGCAAGAACTGCTTGCAGTTCGGTCACGGAACCAGTAACTGCCATCTCAAGCCCAGGTGCAGCAGCTGTGGGAGTGCCCACAGCACGGAAAAGTGCAAAGCAGAAGAAACGGAAGCCAAGAAGTGTGTCAACTGCTCTGGATCTCACAAGGGTCTGGACCGCAGCTGTCCCAAACGTGCGCAGTTCATCCAGTCGAGGCAGCAGGCGTCCAAGCCGAAGCCGCCAGCATGGAAGAAGAACAAACAGACTCCGGCAGGAGCCGCGTTCACCGCGGCGGATTTTCCTCCGCTACCTGGAGCGGTGCCGTCCGTCGGGACGGAAGATAAACATCCTCGTCCCGCAGGAAGAAGTCGAGAAAATACTGGCGCCAGCGCCGGTGCAACCCCGAAGGAGCAACAAGGTGAACGGAAGCTGTACAGCGAGTCGGAGCTGTGGACCATTTACCGAGAATACAGAGTTCGCTTGAGCCAGTGCAAGACACCCGAGGAACAGATTGACGTGATCGCACACTTGCTGACACATGGCACGAGAAAATAATCATGTTATTCAATTACGGTTTTTTATTTTATTATTTGTTATTTTTGTACTATTGATCCTCGGTCCTAACCTGGTCACAGCACCTAAAAGGACCTAATAAAAATAAGTTATGAAGAAAAAAAATACAATATATACGCAATTCTGTTACACTTGCAAATGTATGAAAAGACTATTAATAATAAAAAATCAACTATTGAAAAACATGAAAAGTCATAAAAATGGACGTATATCATTTCAATACCATACAATTACCCAAATTTGTATGAAAAAACATTTAAAAAGCAAAAAAATAATTTGGCCGCCTGTTTGTATGGAGATGGCCCATAGTGCACTGGCGGCTCGGTGGACGACGAAGGGGTTATCCGAAGTGCCCTCCGTCCGAGCACCGTCCGCAGAGCGACAGTGAGGGGACTGTTCAACGGCCGCAGTGCCAGATCAAGAATGGTCAAAATTTGTTTAGTGGTTACAATACCTAAATCACCACTAATTTACGATCATGAATGATCGCTTTTAAATCGATTTTTATTGGTGTACACTAGCTTACCTGTTGTCTCTTGTGCCGTCAAGATGGCATCAAGGTAAATCCTGGGATTTTTGGGAGTTTCCTCGGGAAGAGTGCGCACTGGCAGCAAAACGTCCCACCATTCACAGGCTTAAATGCGCTGAAAAATGAATGGGAAATTATACGAAGATATTCTTCGTTGTATTTTTTACTAATACCATGGTACTTACCTCAATATATTGTCCGTAAACGAATGTGATCTAATTTGTACAGACTTTTGCACGTGTTTATTATGCTGGCCAGCAACAAAATAGAGTTGTCTACCCAAATTTTCGGGATGATTTTAAACTTTTATTTTGATTCATTTTCAATGTTTTTCGTTAATTTGTTATTTTAATTTGTTGTAAATATTGAATGTTTTGATTGTTTTTTATGTATTTTTGGGATGTTTTGTGGAGATTCATGATCTCGCGCGTCTTAAAGATAGTGTACCTGAGAATTGTAGGTTTATTTGTCCACACCCACTTAACAGGCGTCCGTGTGTCCGGTTGAGTGTCCGTAAGTGTCAGTGCCGTCAATTTGCGGTGATCACGTCCCGCATTCCGGAAGTGGAAGTGCACCGGCGGAAGTCAACATTCCGCAGGACCTCAACGGCGCACGGTTAAAGGTCAATGTAGGCTTGTAAGCGCGGCGGTGCCGTTGCCTACATTTCAACGTCAAGGACCATCTTCACGCCATAATCGCCAAGGAGGTTCCCCTCTCTGCGAGCCCAAATCGGTGGACTCCGGGGCTTGCCGATTCGTCACCGAGGGAAGACGCCTGCCCGCGCGGAAGTCCAGCAAAGCTCGCTCGACATCCGACCGCGGTTCCCAGCCCAGCAGCTCAACGGAAGCAACAACAGTCTACAACCGTTATGGCTGCAACGACCCCCCCTTCCCTGGGAGTTTCGGCGGCACAGTCGAGGGCGCTCCTGTGACCGGCCATCGTAGTGGAGAACGCCGAAGGCGTTCGACCCGAGGGCCAGCTGCAGCAGTACGGTACATTGTCCCAGAGTTCATTACCCGCAAACAAATACACCGTACAATAAAATTACTCGTTTTAATTTGAAAAGTGTGGTTCTGTGATTTTTAATGCCCTATCCGTATCTACCTGAATCCGCCTAGTAGTTCGTGCCGACCCTGAGTGATGAGTAGTCAGTAGCTTTGGTCTACGACTACTTTTGAGTTGATGGTCTTTTGTCCTGGAAAGGACTGAGCTAGCCGTCCTTGATAACTGACCAAAGTCATAAGTTTCAAAGTAGATAAAAATCAAATCAAATTATTCGCTCTACAATATTGCCTTGGCGTTCTCGATTGCGAGATTCCTACTCGAAACAAGGTGTTCGAAGGCTTGATTGTTGAGGCAATTGCAAACCTCTTTTTACACCTTAGCTTCCATCCACCCCGGGATTCGAACTGACGACCTTTGGATTGTTAGTCCAACTGCCTAACAGCGACTCCACCGAGACAGGACCCAGGGAGACGACTCCTGCACCTGGACTGAGCTAACGACCTAACCTTTAGGTTAGTCCGGGGCCAACATTTACTTCCCTTCCGACGGAAGGCGTGATCAGACAAATCTCGTCTCGAAAATGCCACCGGGACCGTCTGGGATTGAACCCAGGCCGACTGGGTGAGAGGCAATCACGCTTACCCCTACACCACGGTCCCGACCCGAGTAGATACAAACAATTAATATATTTGTTTCAAAAGCAAGTCCAAAATATTTCACTTGATCCTCCCACTTTATACACAGAAAAAAACGGTAAATTTACATATGTTCGGACCCAATCCCGTCTGGCCACGAAACGCGTTCTCACCTGTACTTTGGCTGCTAAGGCTTTTTTCTACCTCCAACTGCTTCACTCGCTTCTCCACTTCTTCCTTGGACGCGTCGGCAGTGGCGTCTGCCTCGTAGTCCTTGTCCTCGAGCTCCTCGATCTCCAGCTTCAACGCTTCAAACTCCTCCCATTTTCCTTCGAGCTTTTCCATCCGGACAAACACCAGATGCTGTTGCGTCGCCGCCTCGTAGCCCCCAGTACAGCACAGGTACCGCTCGTACTCGTAACCGTCACCAATCACACAGCAGTCGGCCGTATGTGGTCGTGATCGTCCAAAACGTTCAGCAGCAAACTCCAACAGCAGCAAATCGTTCCGTACAGCACCAAAAACAGCGTGTGAGGACACCAGTGACGTAAAAAAATAGAAGACAAGTGTACTCACCCTGTGAGCCTGTCCTCCAGGCCTTGTACGTGATCCAATGGATATCCTCTTAACCCTCGCAGGGTCGCTGACCTCCTTTTCCCGGTCATTGAACTTTGTTGCTGTTGCTGAGCGCCAAAACAAACAGTCGCGATGGCCGCAAAGTCTTTCTTCTCCAGCAGCGATGGCGAACTCTTCTCGGCGCACAAAGGTGATCGCGATGGCGTTTCGCTGGGCTACCCAAGGAACAAATGCTGGTCACGGCACCAATGTACGGACCCAATCCCGTCTGGCCATGGAACGCGTTCTCACTTATACTGTGGCTGCTAAGGCTTTTTCTACGTTGTGTCTAGTTGTTGTGTGTTTGTTAGGATGTAACAAAAATGACTTTTGGCGGGCATACAGGGGTTTGTTCCGGTGGACATACTGAGCCCAAATCCCAAATATGAGCTTGATTGGACGTAACAGGAGCTGCACTATGGGCCATCTCCATACAAACAGGCGGCCAAATTATTTTTTTGCTTTTTAAATGTTTTTTCATACAAATTTGGGTAATGGATTACCCGACGGGCCAAAATTTCTCATAGATGGCGTTGTTCGTTTGGTAGTAAGAAATTCAAATTTGTTCTGAGAAATTTACTTTTTTGTGAATATCTCAGCAACTACAAATCGCAGGGTGACAAAATTTGACCTGCTGATTCACAAAAAAAATAGCTTTTACCAGGTCAAACTTTATCTCTAACTGACCTTTAATTTGGGAAATATTGAATTTAAATTGATTTCCCCCATACATTTTTTAAATTGCTTACCACCAGCGTGACAGCGGCAGCCATGTCATTTTTTTCTTTCTCGCCCAACATTTGACAGCGAGATCTGTCAGATCGAAGTGTCAAACCATGATTTTGTTTTCTCCCATCGCAAAATCCTCGACGGATTGGTCAAAACGGACCAACAGCCGGTTAAATCCTTTCCGGAAAGGTTTTGCGTCGAGGTCTGAATACGGTGCGCGGTTGGTTTGTTCACCGGTAAAGCTTTGGTGATGTGGAAGGTGCGCTAGAATAAGTATACTTGGTGGAGGTACAATCTGAGGACGAAAGCGTGAGAGGTCCGCAAAACCCTCGCGATCCGGGTCTTCGATTCGCCGCCCCACTCACACCACCTTCCCGGTCAAATCCGCACACTCCAGCCTCTCCTTACCCGCAAGGTATGGGCGGACGTGACTCCCAGCACCACCCCAACTTCAACATGACTTTAACCCCGCTCCACACATGCCACATCCCTCGCCAAGTGTGACCTGATGCCGTCATCCCCGTTGAATCCTCAACCAAGACCGATGGCTCACTCACCGGGAACCACAAACATGCCGTGCATGGGCGGACAATCGCACACCGATGGAAGCCCGTTTACAGTGTCACACTCGCCAGCCGCTCCCAACTGGCCCGGATCACCGGGAATGCCGCGACCATCATCACGACCTTGCCAAAATCTGGACCACAAGGCGAAGAGTGAGTATTTTTGATTGGTTTTTGTTAGCGGTTGATGTGATGATCGTAACTTTTCCTTTCAGCTCCACACCACAAAACTTCCCGCGCTCTGCCAGCTGCAACTGCAGGCCAATTATATCCATCAGCTGATTCATGGCCGCATCGTGGACAGTCCGGACGCGTTGGCTGAGGTGTACAACTGCTTGCACTATTTCTCGCGGGTGAGATGGTCCGAAGCGAAACAACCGACTTGGAAATGTAAGGTTCTAATTATTTTTTATTTGACCAGTTGATTGTTTACCACCGAGGACGCGACGTGCAAGTTGAACTCCACGCTGCAACTGCTGTGCGACAAAGTATTGAAATGCACGTGACCGCCCTGCTGGACACGGCCCCGGAATTTCTGCCCAACCGGCTGAAGGACGTCCTGCAGGGAACGCTGAGAGAAGTTGAGCCCGGCGTGTTGCTAATGTTTCACAACCCGGATAAGGCGTGATGGACCAATTGCTTGAAGTCGAGTGATGACGGTGCTGAGGCCATCTCGGTTAATCCGATCTTCTATTCGCTGTGTCTTGGGCTGGAAAAGGTGATGATGGAACTCCTCGGCGGACGCAGCTTGCTGAATCTATCAACTTCTGATCAGTGCAAGTCACGCCCAGCTGGGGACGATTCGTGTTATCACGTTCAACACGGCCCGGTTCACGGTGCAGACGTTTCTGTTGATGGCCTCGGCACGTTCCGGCAAGGATGCGCAAAATCTGCAAGCTCCGCTCGAGTTCCAACCTTATGATGCTCCGATCGACGGAGTTCACCACCTTCTATCGCGAGATGATCGACGTGTTCAGCGCCTATTGGAAGCACCGCAGTCAGATCATGCAGCGAATTTTCCCCAAGAACGAAGGTATCGAACGGATAAAGAAATACCTGCTGAAGATCGTGATTGTGAGCTTGGGCAAAAGCATCGGCGCCGACCTTTTAGTGTCGCTGTTTCGATTGCTGAACGACTTACTCGTCAAGCTGGTCGACGTTCCGTTCGATTGACTGATCAAGCCCGATCCAGGCCTGGCGATGAGCGGCATGAACGAGTTCATACTCGTCGAATCGATCGCGAACAAGTGAAGCTAATCCGCGAACCAAACGTACCGCGCAATCACTAACCGGTTTCTTCCGACGAGTCTCCTGATCAAGGAATCGGGATGTTACGAAATGAGCCTTCCGGAATGAGGCGTTGTGGATGAACCTGATGGTCGTCATGATCAGCCAAGACTCACCGAAAGCTGTCGAACAACTTCAAGCTGCTCCTCAACGCTGAGTTAATGGTACCTACCACAAGTGTAAGTTTTCGTATGATAAATTAAACTCGCTAGAGAAGCAAAAACAGCGGGTGAAGGACGTCGCTGAGTTCCTGGCACCAGATCCAGAACTTTGTGCACGTTTGTCTGGACCACACCGCAGCACCGTTGGAAGAAACCTAGCACATCAACGTGTAATACCTTGGACATATCGCCAACCTACCTGACCATTTACCTGAACGATTACCGGAACACGATCGCCGCCTTGGAGCTGATCATCCACGCCGCGATCTTCTTAATCTACATTTGTTCTCGATGTGTCGATTTCATTCATATTAAATAATAAAAAATATATGGGTGGGGAAGGATGGGGGAGGGTGGGGGACTCAAGGTTGTCTTCTTGTATTATTAGTGAACAAAATATGATCCTCAAGGGGCTTCGTCGGCATCGAGGCGGCAGCAATGCACCTGATTTGCTGGATGCTGAAGAGGTGAGCCTGCAGCTGCAGGTTTGTCTTGATGTGAAGGTCGATGTATCTGAATGGGGATTGGTCGAAATTGATCTTCTGCGAACATTTAGTATTCAGACATACCTACTTGTGAGCAGTTTCGTTCGGTCCGGTCAGCTTGTTTGGCAACTGCGCGGCCAAAATGTTGTCCTCGAAGATGATCTCCAGAAGCCTATAGATTCAACGACAAGTTGAACAGCTCGATCGTGATGTAGTTGATGTAGTAGCAGGTACGCCGCGATCATGTCCAGATTCAGCGGCAGCGTATCCATCTCGTCCTCCACGCTGATGCATATGGACTGCTCCAGGTCGGAGCGGGTCGATTCGAACAAATCGGACAGGTGGTCTGACAAGTGTCGGTGGGTGACGCCCTGCAGGTTGTAGTAGTTCGGGTTCTGGGTGAGTCGCCGGTACAGGAACGTCCAGGTGAGGTAATCAACGGCGTCCTGTTTGTTTTCAATGGTTTTGGTGACGATCTCCGCGTTGAAGTGATCGCGCATACGATGATCCAGATGACTTTCCACCGGTAAACTCTCGTTGAGGAACTTCTTGAAGAAGTCCTTTTTGGAGCTCTGACACATCAGCACGCACTTGGCGTCGTCATCCTCTAGCGGACGGTTGGCCCGTCCCACCATCTGCATGACATCGGTGACCGGGTAGACGTCGTACGAGTGACTCTTACCGTTACAGAACTGCGTGTCCATGATGATCACCAGGTAGGCGAAAATGTTCAAGCCCCAGCACAGATCCCGCGTGACGACGGCAATCTGCACCGCACCGGAATCGAACAGCTGCTCCACGATGCGATGATCAGACGCCGCCAAGCCTTCGTGGATGTACGCAACCCCCTGCGAGAGTGTCTCCTTCAACGTTTTATCCGTCATGCGATCCAAAAACGGCTTAATGTCCGCCTCCTCGGCGTGGAAGAACCGGTTCGGTTGAGCTTCAGCAGCACAGTAAGTAAAAATATCAATCGCCGGCAAACGAGCCAACTTCCTCGAGTTCACAAACACAATCACCGGTTTGTGCGGGCTGAACTTGGTTACGGCGTTGTACATCGGTTTGGACATGGCCGCAATGCGCGACGCGTTGTGCGTAATGTTGAATCCCTGCACGTGCAGTTCCAGCGGGATTGGCCGCACGCTCGGATTGAAGTTGAAGGTCGCATTCGCGTTGCAACCCAGCCATTAAGTTACGTCCCGGGCGTCCGACAGCGCGATGATCCGGATCTGCTTCTCAATCTGGGACGAAATGTACCGCATACGGGAGCAGACGACCTCCAACACAGGACCTTCCTCACCGCTAATCAACTGCAGCTCGTCCACAATAAACAGCTGGATATTCTGGACGTTCTTCCTCTGCTTCCAACGCCGAGACAAAATGTTCCACTTGTCTGCCGTGGTCACGATGATTTGCCCCTTGGCGATCAGCTTCAAGTCCGTTCCGGTTTCCCCCGTCAGCTTGACCACCTTGCAGCCCAAGTTCTGGCCAAACTTCTGGTGCCAATCCATGAAGATCAGCTCGGCCAGCGCGTCCCTTGAGACCAGATAAAGAACCCGACCGTGCGGATTCTGCTGCAACTTCCGCAGCACGGCAAACTCCGCGATCCTCGTCTTGCCCGACCCGGTTGGCGCACCCACAAACACATTGTCCTCATTGTTGTACACCGCGTTGAAGACCTGCGTCTGGATCGGATTGAACTGCGAGAACGCGTACAGATTGGCAGCGGCTGCAAATCGAGCAGCTCCGTCGGCGGCAGGTTCTTCTCTGGTAGAATCAGGTGACGGAACGAAACCGGAAGTTGCGTCTCCGCGCCAATCCACCGGTCGGACACGATGCGCAGGAAGTACTGCGGTGGCAACGGTTCAAACACCGGCACGAAGAACTTCACCAGGTGATCGTCCTGGCAGTACTTGTACTTGAGCAGGAAGTACTCGTAGTGCAGGATAACCTCGGAGTCGACGTCCTCAACCAAAATCCAGAACGCCTCCGACTGGCCGTGTACCTTCTCGTCCCACTGGAAGTCCGGCGGGATGGTCAACTCGACGCGCAGCGTAATCGGTTGAATGTGCGTGGACAGCTCCAGCTTGGGGAACTGGTGCACGTACTTGTAGATGGTCTTGTCCAGCTTCGGCACGCGAATCAACTCTCCGATCTCGTTCGCCTCCAGATCGTACAGCCGCTCCCACGGGAAGTTCTTCTTCTCGATCTTCTTCACGATCTCCTCGGGCATCTTTCGGAACAGACGCAACGGGGACATGCTCTGCCACATGCGCCGATCGATCCCATCATGTGCTGCTTTGCCCAGCTATGAGACCCTGCCACAGGGCGGGTGTATCCTTGATGCCAAAATTTGCGATTGAGAACGATCCGACTCATCCGAGAACTCGGCGGTTAGCCGAGGCGCTACAAACGGAAGAAAAAGATCGCAAACTCAAAAAAAAAATACCTCAGATCTAGAAAACCAAAGATTGTACTTGCCCCTCGTCCATACCGAATGAACAAGTGTTCATCTTCACGTTCACCCTGTTACCAGTCTACCAGTCAACGGGATGTAAACAAAGTGCGTGGAACGAAAAAAAATGTGTGTCGGGAAATCTGTGTTTTTGTCGCGGAAAAAATGTTATGGTGCTAGGAAAACTGCTCTAGTGATGGAAAAACGGAAAAGGAAAGTGAAATTGAATGTGTCGCTAATTGTGTTTGGTTGTAAAAAGGTGTTTTTTTCTATTTTATTTTCAGGTGCAGACTGCAGAAAGCAGCCCAGAACCTGGATGAACTGGATCAAAAGAACTGAAGAAACTAAAAATAGCGCAGATTCTTGTCGGCAAAGTAGAGCTTTCGCTCACTTTGCAACGTGATCGCGCGGCGCGAATGAAAAAAAGCAATGTTTACCTACAACTACAAAAGAGGATCGATCCAGAAGAACTGCAAAGGAGAAATGATCGGCAAAGCAAACTGCTCTACGTAAACAAAACTACTTCATCGACCATAATCAACACCAATTAGAAATTATGCTGATATTATGGAAGCAACTCTCTACCTCCGATGGAAAAACTTACTGAGGGAAAATTCAATGAAAAAAGGTAATTTGAGTGCTAATTAGCACAATTCACTAAATATTTACAAAAAAAAACTAATGCCAGAATGTGTCAGTTTTAGGTCAACCTCAACCTGGACCACCACTGGAGACAATTCATCGAAAAAAAATATATACAAAATGGAAAATTTATCAACTAGAAATGGAAAATATGTACAACATGGAAAAGGATCGAAAATATTTACAAAAAGATGATAACAAGATGGAAAAGCTTCGAAAAAACTTCAGCAAACAGCTGCACACTGTCCCCTGTGCATAACCTTGAGTAGTTTCAAGTTTCCTAACAAAATTCAATAGAATAAGTACTAAAACTAGAATTAATGTAGGTACACTACTAACTAAACTTTTACTAACTAAATTATGTCTAAATATTTACAAATTTGTACAAATTCCGTCGTTTTGGCGTGAATTTTCGATGCTGTTCGGTCAATACGATCGTTTGGTACTCGCTTTACTTCTTTCGCCTGATTCAGGCCACGACTCATTCGATATCATCGTTTAGTCTCCCGTTAAACAGTCATGAATCGTGTTCACTACTCTGGGCCGGTCATCGACTTAACTCAATCTTATTTGTGGAATGAAAAGCTTTCCCGCGTTCAAGGGTTTCATTGATCGAATTAACCTCCCATTATCAAATCATCTGCCTCGACAGGAGTCAAAATCGGTGGATTTTTGTGGTTATAAATTTCCCATTAACGGTATTTTTGAAAATTCGTTCATTTTCGAACTTGTGGTCACTCTTGATTGGTGATAAAAGTTACATAGCTTGCTGGGTCATAATATTTACAAATTCCGTCAAAATCAGTCAGCAGATTTCAGCTTTTTCAGCTGGTCTGCGAAGTAAACTCAATTCTTTTTCCTCGCCAGTTTCCAACTCGTAGGTGTTGCTTCCCAGAACCTTCTTCACCACGCACGGCTCGTACTTAGGGGCCAGCTTCTTACAAAACCCTACTCCTTTGTCGGACAGGTCGAACGTCTTCTTGAGGACCTTTTCCCCCACGGCGTACTTCGGGAAGTTCGAGCTAGATCGCAGGTTGTACTGCTTCGCGTGGCGCTGATACGCGGCCGCCAGGTTCACCTTCACGTCTTCGAAAAGCTTCTTCCTCTGCGCTGAGACTTCCGTCTCCTTGGTCGCCTCCGGGGCGTGCGTGTCTCTGATCCGCGAGTACTCCCTTCCATCCGAAACTTGATCTCTCCCGAAAACGATGAAATACGGACTGTACTTGGTCGAGATGTGGACAGCGGTCCGAATCGCGGCCGCAATGGCTTGGATATCGTCCGCCCAATGCTTGTGTTCCTTCTTCAGCGTGGCTCGTATCGCCGTCGTGATGACCCTGTTCACGCGCTCCGTGTTGTTGACTTGCGGATGGTAGGCAGGTGTCAACCAGTGCGTCACGTGGTACGATTCCAGCAAACCCCTGAAGATCTTAGACACGAACTGGGACCCGTTGTCCGTAAGGATGATCTCGGGTACGCCGAAGAGTCGAAAAATCATGTAGTGGGAATGGTAATTTTGCCAGTTTTTAACATCTTTTTTGAACAGTGTTCTCAAAAGTGTTTGTTTGCCTACCAAATCAAGAGCGTCAGTCTCCTGTGTCAGCTGATTGCGGATCCCTAGCTCATAATCAACTTGCTCCGCATTCAAATATTCTGCACATGGAAGCCGAGCCATTTTGAAAATATTATTTTTAAATGGAATGGTGCAGCAAAAAAAAAAAATCTTAAAATCTACAAATTTCTAAAACTACAAAATTATTAAAACTACAAATTAAGAATGAGAAAAATGGGAAGAATTGATGAAACCAAATAAATTTGCCTCAAAACTCCAGAAAAATTAAAAGCTACAAATTATTTACAAGAAAAAATTTACGCAAAAGTTCATCAAATTGCGAGAACTCAAAAAAAATCAATCAAAAGCAAAATGTTCAGAAAAAAAATCAATTCGCTTAAGAAAATTTACGTGCCAAATCTTGTTGGGCGCCAAATGTAGCCAACGCAGCAGACGGGACGCGGACTGGGTCACGTACACCATGTCGGCCATCAGGGCAAAGCCCTCGAGCTTCAGCTGGGAGATGTAGGCTTGCAGGAAGACGTTGACCTTGGCGCTGGGTTCTTCCATGCTTTCCTTGATCGGGATCGGAACGCGCTCCATCAGCTTTTGCAGCTCGAGTGTCTCTTCCTCGCGAACCGCTATGTTCCGGAACTCGCCGGACATCCGACCGATTCTGGTGACCTGGAAGTGGTCACTTTTGCGGTCGTACTTGATGAGACCACTCTTCCACAGGTTTGCACCAAGTTGGCGCGGAAGTCCTCCAGCAGCGGGTAAAAATTCAAAACAAAAACATGTGTTTTGCAATATTTGAAAACATTACAGGCAACAGTCTTGTACCTACTTGTGGAAGCTGGATATTTTTTAATCATTTTTTTTAACACTAAGATTTATTGCATTTTTATGGTTTGACTTATCTAAAACTATTTTTGCATGTATCAAAATTGTGTTAAACATCCAAAAAAGTATTTAAAAGGTGCAAAATTAAATAAAAACTGAAAAAATAAAAATATATTTTACATCCAGTAGAAGGTTCTGTACGGTAGGCATGTCTGGGTACAGTGCCGCCATCTATGAAACAAATGAAGGGTTCACAAAACTGTCGATAGAGGGCCATCGCGCACCAACACTGCGAACCTAGCGGTAAAAACGAGAAACATGCCGTCAGGTGTTCCATTGTATGGTATTGAAATGATATACGTCCATTTTTATGACTTTTCATGTTTTTCAATAGTTGATTTTTTATTATTAATAGTCTTTTCATACATTTGCAAGTGTATATAACAGAATTGCGTATATATTGTATTGCAAGTTTATATTATTAAATTATGGATAAGCTAATACATCCCCACTTTAGGGACACAAACCCTCCCTCCTCTTTCTTTCACCTATTCTACTAATCCTAATGTTCTTGTTCATGAAGGATATGTTAGAGGTACTTTTTATGATGTTTTGTACTAACTAACATAGAACTTAAATGTGGATCAGTTTCATGGATTGATCGCAGAAATTCATCATGCTAAGTCAATATTTTGCTGAATACTTTTTTCGGTATCAAACTGAGATTCTCCAGTTTCGCTTGAGAAACTTCGGTACGAATACTTATTTTGACTAAGGTACTCAATTTTGCAACAGAAAATTCCAATAAAGTCATTTCGAACTTCTTGATTTTTAAAGCGACGATGCCCACGAAGTAGGTAGCAAAGCAAGTGAAATAAACGGGCGCATATGTAGATTGCAGCAAATTTTGAAAAAACGTAAATGTTCAAAATGGCATATCTCCGAAAACGCAAAAAATCGCAGGTTGGAAATTTCAGCAATGTTAGATTATGATCCAATCATTCAAGTGATCTTAGTTTCATGTTTAGCATCGGTTAGCAAAAAAAAGTACTCGATTAACAAACACAAAAAAATAAGTTTTGTCAAAAAAATGCTTCAGTTATTCGATGAAAACTTCAGTTTTTGGTTCGGAAACAACATTTTATCTATTAATAGTTTCAAAGCTTATCTCATTACCTTTCCAACGATGTATAATTGTCCTAATAAAATATTTAAAATGGCTGAGCTTTGTTAAAATTAAACAATCAGGCTTTTTTACGAAAAATCTAGTTTTTTACTCCATTTTTTGACTTTCAGCTTGCGTATCTCCGTAATGAACAAACTTAGAGCTTTAAAAATTTGGATTTTTCTTAGTTAGGGCATCTCCAGCGCTGGGTGCAAACATCGAAGCAAAGCAAATTTGCACCCGACGTCAACCCCACCGCGGTACCTGTCGCGGTAGCAAATTTGCTCTCAGTTCTTCAGGATTTCACTTTGCTACCCGTTATTCTGCTGGTTTGCTACGGAGGCAAATGGAATGATGCACGGAAAATCGAATCATGCACGGAAAAAAAAATTGAAATTGTTTTTTTTGTGCAAAAAAAAACAAATTTAAAAATTAAAAAAAAATTAAAAAAAACTAAAAAAAATTTAAAAAATTAAAAAAAATTTAAAAAAAAATTAAAAAATTAAAAAAATTAAAAAAACATTAAAAAAATTAAAAAATTAAAAAAATTAAAAAAATTAAAAATTAAAAAAATTAAAAAATTAAAAAAATTAAAAAATTAAAAATTAAAAATAAAAAATTTTAAAATTTAAAAATTTAAAAATTTAAAAATTTAAAAATTTAAAAATTTAAAATTTAAAAATTTAAAAATTTAAAAATTTAAAAATTTAAAAATTTAAAAATTTAAAAATTTAAAAATTTAAAAATTTAAAAATTTAAAAAATTTAAAAATTTAAAAATTTAAAAATTTAAAAATTTAAAAATTTAAAATTAAAAATTTAAAAATTTAAAAATTTAAAAAATTTAAAAATTTAAAAATTTAAAAATTTAAAAATTTAAAAATTTAAAAATTTAAAAATTTAAAAATTTAAAAATTTAAAAATTTAAAAAATTTAAAAATTTAAAAATTTAAAAATTTAAAAATTTAAAAATTAAAAATTTAAAAATTTAAAAATTTAAAATTTAAAAATTTAAAAATTTAAAAATTTAAAAATTTAAAATTTAAAAATTTAAAAATTTAAAAAATTTAAAAATTTAAAAATTTAAAATTTAAAAAATTTAAAAATTTAAAAATTTAAAAATTTAAAAATTTAAAAATTTAAAAATTTAAAAATTTAAAAATTTAAAAAATTTAAAATTTAAAAATTTAAAAATTTAAAATTTAAAAATTTAAAATTTAAAAATTTAAAAATTTAAAAATTTAAAAATTTAAAAATTTAAAAAATTTAAAAATTTAAAAATTTAAAAATTTAAAAATTTAAAAATTTAAAAATTTAAAAATTTAAAAATTTAAAAATTTAAAAATTTAAAAATTTAAAAATTTAAAAATTTAAAATTTAAAAATTAAAAAATTTAAAATTTAAAAATTTAAAAATTTAAAAATTTAAAATTTAAAAATTTAAAAATTTAAAAATTTAAAAATTTAAAAATTTAAAAATTTAAAAATTTAAAAATTTAAAATTTAAAAATTTAAAAAATTTAAAAATTTAAAAATTTAAAAAATTTAAAAATTTAAAAATTTAAAATTTTAAAATTTTAAAATTTTAAAATTTAAAAATTTTAAAAATTTAAAAATTTAAAAATTTAAAAATTTAAAAAATTTAAAAATTTAAAAATTTTAAAAATTTAAAAAATTTAAAAATTTAAAAAATTTAAAAATTTAAAAATTTAAAATTTAAAAATTTAAAATTTAAAAATTTAAAAATTTAAAAATTTAAAAATTTAAAAATTTAAAAATTTAAAAATTTAAAATTTAAAAATTTAAAAATTTAAAAATTTAAAAATTTAAAAATTTAAAAATTTAAAAATTTAAAAATTTAAAAATTTAAAATTTAAAAATTTAAAATTTAAAAATTTAAAAATTTAAAAATTTAAAAATTTAAAAATTTAAAAATTTAAAAATTTAAAATTTAAAAAATTTAAAAATTTAAAAATTTAAAAATTTAAAAAATTTAAAAATTTAAAAATTTAAAAATTTAAAAATTTAAAATTTAAAAATTTTAAAATTTTAAAAATTTAAAAATTTAAAAATTTAAAAATTTAAAAATTTAAAAATTTAAAAATTTAAAAATTTAAAAATTTAAAAATTTAAAAATTTAAAAATTTAAAAATTTAAAAATTTAAAAATTTAAAAATTTAAAAAATTTAAAAATTTAAAAATTTAAAAATTTAAAAATTTAAAAATTTAAAAATTTAAAAATTTAAAAATTTAAAAATTTAAAAATTTAAAAATTTAAAAATTTAAAAATTTAAAAATTTAAAAATTTAAAAATTTAAAAATTTAAAAATTTAAAAATTTAAAAATTTAAAAATTTAAAATTTAAAAATTTAAAAATTTAAAAATTTAAAAATTTAAAAATTTAAAAAATTTAAAAATTTAAAAATTTAAAAATTAAAAATTTAAAAAATTTAAAAATTTAAAAAAATTAAAAAATTTAAAAAATTAAAAAATTTAAAAACTTAAAAATTTAGAAAATTTAAAAAATTTAAAAAAATAAAAAATCATAGGAAAAATTTAAAAAAAATAATTTAGGCCGCTGCAAATATTTTTTGAAGTTTATGTCCCTCGACTCTGGGTCTCGTGGCGCAGGGGTAGCGGCTTCGGCTGCCGATCCCGATGATGCTATGAGACGCGGGTTCGATTCCCGCCTTATCCACTGAGCTTCTATCGGATGGTGAAGTAAAACGTCGGTCCCGGTTTCTCCTGTCTCGTCAGAGGCGCTGGAGCAGAAATCCCACGTTAGAGGAAGGCCATGCCCCGGGGGGCGTAGTGCCAATAGTTTCGTTTTTTTTCGTTTTCGTCCCTCGACTCTGGTCCAGGTCGTGGAGGGGGGGAAGGGGGGCAAAACATAATAAAAATTGAAATAACAAGCTATGTTCTCAACAATTGAATGAAAAAAGTGTTTTAAAATGCATTTCACAACTGCCCAGTTGTTTTGCAATCATTATTTTTCAAAATATCCAATTATTGAAGAGATTTTTTTTTCGCCGAAAAAAAACTTTTTGCGGTGCTGTACATTGGAATTCCACAAAAATTGAAAATATTTTTGACCGAACCCAGACATGCTACATATGATTTTAAACGTAGGAAAATGCATTTCTAATTGTTTTCTGTTGGATGGACTTATATTTCCTTTAAAATTTGGAAGTTTTCTGAAAAACGTATTTTTTTGCCGCCTGGTTTTTCGAACCGGGGGCGACATAAACTTTGAAAAATATGTGCAACAGCTTAAAATAATTGAAAAAAATATTATTATTTTTTAAATTAAAATTTTGTAAAAGTAAACAAAAATAAATTTTGGATTTTTTTATTTTGAAATTTTTGATTTTTTTAATTTTTGTATTTTTTAATTTTAGAATTTTTGAATTTTTGAGTTTTTGAATTTTTTAATTTTTGAATTTTTAATTTTTGAATTTTTGAATTTTTGAATTTTAGAATTTTTGAATTTTTGAATTTTTGAATTTTTAAATTTTTGAATTTTTGAATTTTTGAATCACCCACAAGAGCAGACATAGAAAATCTCCGAAACACGTATTCAAAACTTTGCCCCCGGCTTGCCGGTACTTGTCGGGTATCAGAAAATGAGTACCCGACAGGTACCGACACATATTTTTCTTCTACAGATGAACTTGAGATCAAATTTGATACCTGCTTTGCTACGCGCGGTGGGAGACTCGGGGGCAAACTCGAGAGCAAATTAGGTGGGAATCAAATCGGGTAGCAAATGGTTTAACTTTCGACATTTTCAAAAATGAAATTCTTTGAAATTTTCAATAGGATTAAAAATTTTAATGAACTTTTAGCATTTCTAGGCATGAATCAACACATAATTATTGATTTTGAAGGTAAACGAGAGCAAAAAATGATAAAAACCCATATTTGCCCCCCGCAGTGGGCTTGTTTCGGTGGCAAATTTGCTACCCTAGCGGTGGGGATGACGGAGTTTTTTCAAGGTGGCAAATTTGATCTCGGTATTCATGAGCCGGGTGCAAATTTGATTTGCACCCCAGCGCTGGAGATGCACTTAGAATGTTTACTTTTGAGAAAAAAATACCAAAAAATATTTGGAGAAGGTAACTTTTTTGAAACTTGGCCACCCAATATACCATAGTGCACCCTCAGGCCGCTGGCCTTAACCGCAAAGGAGGGTCCCCTCTCGGCACGCCCGCTTCAGTGGACTCTGGGGCTGCCGATCAGCCAATGAGGGAAGACGCCTGCCCACCGGAACCAGCAACGCCCACTGGTCGTCCATCATCCCGGCACGGAAGCCGGAAGAATCGACGCCGCCCAAGGAGGCCGGCGAACAACGCTGCATCTGGCGCCGAAGACCAGACTCGCAGTCAAGAACAAAGGGCCGCCGCATCAGCAACAACAATACCCCCCCCCCCCTCTTGGGGCAGTTCCCGCCGCAGAGTGGAGGTTGGACGAACTCCTCTGCCTTCCCGCAATCGCCGGAGGTGAACCATCAGCTGACCCACACGAACCAAAATCCCAAATAAAGTGCTGTTGAAAAGTGGAAATCCTTCCGTGTTTTTCTGTTGTAACCGATCCTCCCTTGAATCACCTGGTAGTTTGCCGACCCTGGGATTACCCGGTTTGAGTCTTGTGCTACGCTGGCCAAGCCATTACTCTCAGAAGGAAAACTCTCCTCCTCCCTTTCGAAAGTAAATCCAACTTGTGTCAGTCAGTAGAGTTTTCTCTTCTTTAATCTAATCTAATCTAACCCTAGCGCAGCCAGTCTTTCGAGGGCATCCTGGAAAATGCCTAAGGTTGATCAACGCCTAGCATCCTCTTGTCATTATTAACATTTGCAGTGCCCCAATGCAATAAATTGCTTTGAAACATCACATACGTTAAAGCGGCCAGGCCAACTGCGTAAAGTTTACCGCAAAGATGATTCGTTGAAGTGGATTGAGTTTGAGCACGAATGTTCAAACAACAATACAGTTCTGAATCTACAGGGGAGGAAGAAACGTGAGCAATTCTCTGAGATTTCGGTCATTCGATTTTTTTTGTATTTTTTAATCCGGCTGAAACTTTTTTGGTGCCTTCGGTATGCCCAAAGAAGCCATTTTGCATCATTAGTTTGTCCATATAATTTTCCATACAAATTTGGCAGCTGTCCATACAAAAATGATATGTGAAAATTCAAAAATCTGTATCTTTTGAAGGAATTTTTTGATCGATTTGGTGTCTTCGGCAAAGTTGTAGGTATGAATATGGACTACACTGAAAAAATTGATACACGGTAAAAAAATTTGGTGATTTTTAATTTAACTTTTGTCACTAAAACTTGATTTGCAAAAAAACACTATTTTTAATTTTTTCATTTTTGATATGTTTTAGAGGACATAAAATGCCAACTTTTCAGAAATTTCCAGAATGGGCAAAAAATCTTTGACCGAGTTATGATTTTTTGAATCAAACAGGCCAAACATTCAATATTACGCCCATTTGAAATGTTAGTCTTGATTTAAAATTTTTGAAAGTATTTTTTTCGAAAAGATCGGAAAATTTCACGAATGTTTCATGTTTCAACATTGTAAATCGGACCTATAGTTGCTGAGATATCGACATTAGAAAATGGTGGGTTGTTTGGGTGAGACTTAGAAAACATCAATTTTCCTGTTTTTAACATTTGCATGGCAATATCTCAGCAACTAAGGGTCGTATCAACAAAGTCCGAAAAAGCAAAATATAGAGAATTTTCTCAACTTTCCAAAAATATTTTTTCCAAAAGTGGGCAAACATGGGCACTATTTTTAAAAAATGAAAAACTGCGACTATTTTCAAAAAAGTTACTTAAAAATGGCTATAACTTAAAAACGGTACACTTTATCAAAATTTCACTAAAGTACTTTTTGATTGCAAATTCGATTTTACATCGAAAAATGAAGTTGAAAAATTTTTGCGACCAATATTTCGATTTTTTTTAAAAATCTGTATTGATTCAAAAAATCATAACTCGGTCAAAGATTTTTTGCCCATTCTGGAAATTTCTGAAAAGTTGGCATTTTATGTCCTCTAAAACATATCAAAAAATGAAAAAAATTAAAAATAGTGTTTTTTTGCAAATCAAGTTTTAGTGACAAAAAGTTAAATTAAAAATCACCAAATTTTTTTTTACCGTGTATCAATTTTTTTCAGTGTAGTCCATATCCATACCTACAACTTTGCCGAAGACACCAAATCGATCAAAAAATTCCTTCAAAAGATACAGATTTTTGAATTTTCACATATCATTTTTGTATGGACAGCTGCCAAATTTGTATGGAAAATTATATGGACAAACTAATGATGCAAAATGGCTTCTTTGGGCATACCGAAGGCACCAAAAAAGTTTCAGCCGGATTAAAAAATACAAAAATTAAAATTAAAGAAAAAAGACCGATTCCGTAGAGAACTGCTCACGTGGGGATTCCCCGCTCACGTTCCTGTTTTTTAGAAAAGATACTCTAAATTTAAAAAGATCGTTCGTTCGTGAATATTCGTTGAAAGTTCAAACTTTTTAATTTAAAAGTTGGAAAGTTGTTGATACTACCATGCATTTCTGGAACAAAATCATTGTATCGGTAAAAGTTTTTTGCTTTTAATTTAAGAAGAAACTTTTTATGGCGTGAATAAATAACATTTAACATTACAGTGATGATTTACGAAAAATGTGATGGATTTAATTTCAATATTTTAATATTAAAACAGTTGCTTCAGTTTTTTGTATTCAACGCATCTGCTGAACCGATTCTTACGGTACGCCACCGGTCACGTCCGAAGGCCCCATGCTGAGCAGGTTACGGATGGACGTTTCGTTGGGCAGCAACATCGCGGCCTTCATTTTGGAGCGCGACAGCGTTGTAGAGAACAGGGTGGTCTCGTTGCCGGCCATCATCAGGACAGGCTTGGAGGAGTTGGCCATTGGTTGTTGATTCGGGAAGGGAAGTCGACGTTTTCCGGCTGGAAAGTAAAGCGCCTGAACGGATAGTTCTCGATCACTTCGTCCTCCTTCGAGAATGACACAGATGTTCCAACTCGCCGTCAAAGTTCATCCCGCCGAAGCTGCGTTTGTGGGCGGTAGTTTCTGAAAGAGTTTGAAAGTAAATGAAATTGGTGAGACATTGAGCACATTCTCAATACTCACCGGTGACTTCTTCGGTATTCCAGGTAGATGTTCTGGATCAGGTTCGTCGGATCTCGCTCCAACCTCTGGAAGTAATCCGAGTATGTCAACTCCAGGACTTGCGGCATTCGTACAGACGGTCCATCCAGAACTGGTGCAAACTGTTCTTCTGGATGTTTAGGTAATAATCGTCAAACATGTTCCGCAACGAGAAATGGACTGCGGACCCTCAGGGCATCCCACACTGTCCCGTCATCACTTTCGGCACATAATGCTGCTGATGGTCGTAAACCACCGGCACCGAGTGCAACATCCGCGCTGATTACCTCCGATTATGGCGCTTCTCGTCGTTTCCCTCTTCCGTCGGATCCTTCTCCTCACCGTTAAAATTTACTTTATCGTACTTGTTCGAAAAGCGGATGTAAATCTGCTTCAACTTCAATTTCGTCCACCTGGCCACCACCACCGAATACAACTGGTGCAAATCCACATACCGACCTCCGATCTTCGGCAACCGCATAAACTGCGTCCTACAAAAACAAACAAAATTAATCACAAACGCCACCAAACACCCAAGCTTCCTTCTTACCAACTCCGGTCGTGAAACAGCTGCAGGTCCTGCAGGAAGACGGCCTTGTCCTTTTTCGAAAACCAACTTTCCCTCCGACCTCGTCCCGCACCAGCACCACCCACCTTCCACTACTGTGTCCGCGTTCGACTCCTGGCTGTGGCCGCGTCCGGATTTGATTCGCTTCGTGGACAACTCACTCACCACCGGCACTACCAAAATGTTTGTTTACATTTTGTACTTAGGCGTACACGGTTACACAAGAACGACGAAATGAAAAAATATGTAGTTCAGTTGCAGTTGAGTCTTTTTAACGGACGGACGCGTTTTTTAATTCGCTCTACACCTTATTTTTATTTACCTACACTGACCCAGTCCACAAACGTAAACGTAAACATATTTTTTTTTTGTCGCGCGTCGTGTGTGCACTTGTTAACAAACGTAAGCAAAATGCAGTGCTATGTGCCGACGTGCTCTTCACCCTTCGACCAACAATACCTCTGGAACTGTTCGGGCATTTGTAATCGAAAATTTCACGCAGCCTGTATTGGGGTCAAGCGTGGCTCCGAAGACGACTTGCAACTACATGTACTTCCTATATGCAGCCTTTGTCGAAATAACCTACATATGGAAATCGACATTAGAAAAATAATGCAGCATCATTTAGAAGGCAGTCATATGATCTTGACTCACATCAAGACCAATGACAAGACAAACCAAGAAGCCCTTAATGAACTGCATAATAAAATCATAGGCCTGCAGGAAGAAATTAAGAAATCTGCAGAAATCGCAAGTCGAATACTATCGGCAGTATTAACACAGGCACCGGCAATGGACTTCCCTTAAACGAAGTCAGAAAAGCATTTGAAGACACCACCTCGGACCAAAATCAAAAACTCGCTGAATCATTCGGCCGTATCCAGGAAATTACGTCATCCCACCGGGATGACATAATTAAAACAATTGCCTCAGCAGAAAAATGCCCTCGGACATAATTTTAGCAGTCCATGATGAAGTGAGGGCCCTCACTTCATCCATCAATAAACTGCAAGACAATGAAATTGAAGTCCGGCAAAAATCACTGGCAGAAGAATTAAACGAACAAACCGTACTGGAAATCGAATCTGGCTGGCGACTTATCGGCAGCAAAAAAATTTGGAAGCCAGACTGGACCGACTTCGACGCCAGGCAGCGGACTCGCCGTCTTCAGGAAAAGGAAGCCGAAAAAGCACGTCGCCGCAACAGAAAACATCGTCAACAAATTCAGCACCAGCAACAACAACAATCACAACAACATCATCAGCAACGCCGGCAACAGCAACACCAGCAGCAACAACAATCACACCAACATCTTCGTCGGCAACAGCACCAGACCAACTGCAACTCTGACGCAGGCCGAAACCCAAGTACGCCACATTTTAACTTAAGGGACAATCAATTCGACCAGGACAACGCAAGTAGCAGCAACTTTTTCACTCATTCGTCAACCAAATTGTCCGACAAGGAACTTCTAGACCAGGCAAGGGTCGAATTTTCTGGCCAACCTCCAACTACATCGAATGCAAACTTCATCAACTTCCGAAAAGGGGAAACCATCAACCCCTACCGGAAGGAAAAAACGCCAATCGTCCCACCTCTAAACGCCACCACGCCGCAACCAGCAAAAACGTCATCACAAACTGAAGTAACAGACAGTATGTTCTGTCTGGACCCAATGAAGCCGCCCATAGTACGTCTAACTGAACAGTCTGCAGTCGGCGATGGCCGTTTTCTGCTGGCCAGACTCCGCGAAATTAAAGTCTATGACAATCTCAGACTATACTTGGCGTATCTGAAGGACCAAAAACCGGACGTCTGCATAGACGGACTAACACTAACCAGCATGCATGTCTTTTTTGCATCCAATGGCCTGCCTACTGAACCTGAACATCTTATGAACATCTTCATGGAATACAACTCAACAATTGGAATTTCACCTAAGCAAACCCTCACCGACCTGGAAACCTACAGGAAATATGTAACAACTAGAAGACTTCAATACCTGCAGCATTCGCGCGAAACCGCCAACAAATTCTACTTGCCGACTACATCGTCGAATTTTTACAAGCATTGACGCCTTCTAACACGGAAGAAGAAATGACACCCTCGCAAGAGGCAGTAAGTACTATTAATAATTTAAGTATGTCTCCAAAAATTTCTTCAACGGAACAACAGAATGCGAATGAAATTCTAATTTATTGTCAGAATTTCAATCGCATGAAAAGCCCAGGCAAGTAAGGCATTTGACAGAATCGACATACCATTATTAATCTTCAAACTGCAGAAAATTGGAATTCAACCGAACCTTTTGGAATGGCTTAAGTCATATTTGACTAAGCGCGAACAAATTGTTCGCTTCCAAAATGTACTATCGGAATCAATTCACGTCACCTCTGGGGTTCCGCAAGGATCCCATCTAGGACCTCTTCTTTTCATCTTGTATGTAAACGACATTTCCTTCATTCTTAAAAAAATTAACGTACTTGTATATGCAGACGACATGAAATTGTATATGGAAATAGGAAATGCCAATGACAGTCATGTATTCCAAAACGAAATTAATCTTTTCTACACATGGTGTAGTAAAAGCCTACTCCAATTGAATGTAAAGAAATGTAACTCCATTGCCTTCAGCAGAAAACATGAAACACCAAACATAACAGTATTATTAGGAAACCAACCAGTAGAAAAATGCAAAGTAGTACGTGATCTAGGTGTCATCCTAGACTCACAACTAACTTTTGTAGAACACTATAACACAATAATAAACAAAGCAAAAAGTACATTAGGCTTTATAAAGCGCTTTGCATTCAACTTCCAGGACCCGTATACTATTAAATTACTCTATATAACGTATGTCAGGCCACTCTTGGAATACTGTAGTATCGTCTGGAATCCATACTATGCCGTACACCAAGCACGTATTGAATCTGTCCAAAAACAATTCTTACTGTACGCACTACGTAAACTTAACTGGACTGCATTTCCTCTCCCATCGTATGAAGCACGCTGCATGCTCATAAACATACAATCATTACAAGAACGTCGTAAATTTGCCATGCTCTCTTTCATCAACGACATTATTTCTCAACGCATACAGTCAGCAGCATTATTTTCAGTAATACGCAATAGTATTCATGAACCAAGCCGTACTCTAAGACATTCACCACTTTTTAGAATAACTACATACACGACAAATTATTTAAAAAAATTCGCCATTAAATCAAATGATGCGCTTTTATAATGAAAATTCACAGTACATACATTTCGACATGTCTAAACCAGAACTACGAAAAAAATCTGTACAATAGAAATAATATCTAGTATGTAAGAAAATTGTAAGTAGTCTACATAAGCTTGACGAATAAACAATAAACATTCACTTGATTTACATGGCAAGGGGAACCAGACTAGAGAAGGTTAAGAATCGCTGAATAACAACACTATATTTTACACTAAACATATCCTACAAACAACAAATTAAAAGTAAAAACTGCTCTAGCATTAGCTGAAATGCAGCTGATTTCATGCAGCTGCTAGCAACACTGCTTCATTTTTTCCCATTTTATTGGCAACAATTGAGAAGTGAAAGAGAAAGAATGATGAAAATCAAAACAAAATATTTCTAGCTCGCTCATCCCTCTCCCAAACCAATCAGCAGAAAAAACGGCTTTCGGTCGCAGTCAAAGTCGCAGTTATTGCAGTTATTGTTCATGCTGTGTAATTGCGGTGTAGCTGAAATAATGATAAGAACAATTTCTTCTGCTGGACAGATTTCTCGAAGGAAGTCAGTTTGGTATCCAACGCAAACGGCAATTGCCGATGTTTACTTATGGATTCCCCCGTGGGAATACGGTTCGCCATTGAGAAATGAGCGTGCTGTTCCGGGGTTGCTAACACATTATAATAGGTCTAGACCGGAGCGGCCGGAGACCGTTGATAAATCTGTCTGAGACCGTCGTTTGGCTTTTTATTTATGATTAATTAGCTCGAACAAAAAGAAGTTGCACATTCCAGTACAAAATGCAACTTATAAATACTACTGAAACTGCGCCCGGATGCCACCGCTTATTTAGGCGTGACGGCAAAGCTGCATGATTCAACTAAAGAAACACATCAACAACCCGTTCCTGGCATCAAGTCTCCAACACCAAGCATTTCGTCAAATAAATTGTCCCCTTCCCCTTCTCAGAAAGTTCCTCCCATCAAGCTGTTTCTTTAAAGACGTAAACAAACCGAAAATAGAACTGGGGAAGGAGGACGAGAGCGAAAGAGATAACAACATTTTTGCATCTCATTTGCAGGACCGGATCAAGAACAGTAGGGGCCCAGCTCTAAAACAGAAATATTAAGTGGGTAATTCTCTACCAACTCACACGAAATCGGGAAAAGTTGCCCCGACTCTTCGATTTGCGTGAAACTTTGTCCTAAGGGGTAACTTTTGTCCCTGATCACGAATCCGAGGTCCTTTTTGATATCTCGTGACGGAGGGCGGTACGACCCCTTCCATTTTGAACATGAAAAAGAGGTGTTTTTCAATAATTTGCAGCCTGAAACGGTGATGATATAGAAATTTGGTGTCAAAGGGACTTTTGTGTAAAATTAGACGCCCGATTTGATGGCGTACTCAGAATTCCGAATAAACGTATTTTTCATCGAAAAAAACACTAAAAGTTTTAAAAATTCTCCCATTTTCCGTTACTTGACTGTAAAAAAAATTGGAACATGTCATTTTATGGGAAATTTAATGTACTTTTCGAATCTACATTGTCCCAGAAGGGTCATTTTTTCATTTAGAACAAAATTTTTCATTTTAAAATTTCGTGTTTTTCTAACTTTGCAGCGTTATTTTTAGAGTGTAACAATGTTCTACAAAGTTGTAGAGCAGACAATTACAAAAATTTTGATATATAGACATAGGGGTTTGCTTATAAACATCACGAGTTATCGCGATTTTACGAAAAAAGTTTTGAAAAAGTTACTTTTGCGTTTCTCTTTGTTTCGTCGTCCGTGTCTGTCGCGGGTGACCATGAATAGCCATGATCGATGACGACCAACTTTTTCAAAACTTTTTCGTAAAATCGCGATAACTCGTGATGTTTATAAGCAAACCCTTATGTCTATATATCAAAATTTTTGTAATTGTCTGCTCTACAACTTTGTAGAACATTGTTACACTCTAAAAATAACCCTGCAAAGTTAGAAAAACACGAAATTTTAAAATGAAAAATGTTGTTCTAAATGAAAAAATGACCCTTCTGGGACAATGTAGATTCGAAAAGAACATTAAATTTCCCATAAAATGACATGTTCCAAAAATTTTTACAGTCGAGTAACGGAAAATGGGAGAATTTTTAAAACTTTTTTAGTGTTTTTTTCGATGAAAAATACGTTTATTCGGAATTCTGAGTACGCCATCAAATCGGGCGTCTAATTTTACACAAAAGTCCCTTTGACACCAAATTTCTATCTCATCACCGTTTCAGGCTGCAAATTATTGAAAAACACCTCTTTTTCACATGTTCAAAAATGGAAGGGGTCGTACCGCCCCTCCGTCACGAGATATCAAAAAACGGACCTCGGATTCGTGGCCAGGGACAAAAGTTACCCCTTAGGACAAAGTTTCACGCAAATCGAAGAGGGGTCGGGGCAACTGCTGTGTGAGTTGGCGGAGAATTACCCAAGTCCAAAATCAGCTGCAAACCAGCTGTAAAAGCGCATTTCATGCAATTTCCAAAACATTTCAGCTGTTATTCACAAGGGGTAGGACAGAGAGTTATATTGAGAAAGTTTGAATAATTTTGAGTAACATTGAGCCACTCAAAGTTTTTCAATCCTCCCAAACGACGTAACGAATTTTGACACTGACATTTGGCACCAGAGAGAGACGACTGATTTTGACAGACACAAAACTAAGCCCTAACGTGGAGCGGAAAAAAGATCCCGTTCCGGTTTTATTGCTGGCAGCTATTTACGGCGTCGATCCTACCCAAGGCTGTCATGGATCCTACCCAAGATCCTACCCCTTGCTGGACCAGTTCCATAGAAAAATCCGGCATCTCATGCAAGCCGGAATCGGAACGAAATATTGTGTTTTGGGTATTTTGCGCCGAGCAGCTGCAGGACGTCTTCGGATTGTCATCCGGAGGAGGATGATCTGAAGGTGTGTAGGGTGCTGGTGGACATTGCAGAGATCACGTTCCGCTGCGTGAAAAAAAAACGCTCTTCGAAATCGGTATCGCCGAAACGATCGTCCAAATTATGAAAATCCACGAGGTCAGTAAAATTCCTGAGCCACGGCGCCGAGAACGCGCTCAACCAGGCCCTGACCGATCATTCCTCGATTGCGCACGACGTTAAGTCGGTGTTGCGTGACATCGGCCTGGAAGTGGCGTGGACAGCACACTCGTTCATCCAGAACGAGGACTCGGAGGACATCGGCGCCTTTCAAGACTGTTTACCCAACCTTTTTTCTGCGGACCAAAGGCATCGAAACCGCATTAAAAAAAAAACTAAGCAAAAAGCAGAAATAAACACTTTTATTTATTTGTTTTGTTTGAATCTTTTGGCAAAAACTGATTTCTCGCAAGTACCGGCAGGACAAACCGGAAATCGACTGCTGGAGGCTTGGGTGGGACCAGGAAGACGATAGCGTCATCACCAGACTTGATGGACTTTAGATGATCCTCGGTGGACTTGCCGGAACGACGAAAGATGTTCTCCTTGATCTTGCTGAACTCCCTAGCAATGTGAACGGTGTGGCAATCCAGCACGGGGTATCCGTTAGAGATCTGACCGGGGTGGTTCAGCACGATGACCTGGGCGGTGAAACTTCGAGTCATCGGCGACGTATCCACGACGCAGTTCCTTGACGGGCACGTTCTTGACGTTGTCTCCGGGCACAGCCTCCGGCAGGGCTTCTTTGTGCATTTCGACGGACTTGACATCAGTGGTCAGGTTGATCAGGGCGAAACCGGGCTTGGTCACACCGGTTTCCGTTCCCGTACCGCCGATTTTGTTGACGTCCTTTAGGGGCAGATGCAAACGGAAGATTGTTTTTCTAAGCGTTCCGGGGTAAGCAGCTTACAGTCCCGGGTTACGGTTCAGCGCCCTCTGAAGGTCCTTACTTTTACGACCACAACCAAATTCTTCATGTGCTGTAGTTGTACTCGTTGATCTCGACCTTCTTGCCTTGGAGCACGCCCTGCAGAGTTTTCAGCATCAACTCCTCGTTGAACGCGTCCGGATGGTCAAAGTTGAACTGACCCTTCTCGGGGCGGACCTTCTCCGCGGAGGTTAGCTCCCGGTAAAAACTGTCCTGGCTGATCGAGACTACTTGTCGCTGCGTGTGGTCCATTTCAGCCTGGCCCAGCTGTTCCATGATCCGTTTGTCCACTTTGTCGATCAACTCGAATTACTTTCTATGCTCCTTGTAGATCGAAAACAGTCGTTGTTTGTTGTATTTTCGCGGTGGCACTTCTTTGCTTTTGAACCAATTCAGGTCGCTCATGAGCCGCTTCAGCTAGATCAGCATCGTATCGTGGGAAAGGCATGTCCACGTAGAAGCGGTTTTCCAGAACCCTCTGACATTGACCACGACCTTCAACCACAGACAAACTTCAACCTCCAACTTTGCAACGGAGCCCGATATCACCCACACTAAAAATCCGCGGCCGGTGGGGTGGTGAATGACCTGTAGCAGAGACCGTTCCGACGTCAGCGGTCAAGACGACGTGGACACGGGGATAAATCCGGGAGTTGAACATGTTGTTTCCCGTATTCTGTGTCCGACCTGAAGGGGCTGCTTCCAGGGTGTTTCTGAAAAATTGAATGAACAAAGAGATTAACTTCCTGAAGACGTCGACTGAGGAGCAAAAGTTTAGCCGTGGGAACCGATTTGGTTGTGCAGCGGACCTGAGAATGATAACATTTGCCCTTTTTGCAGGGAATCTACTCCCACTGGACAACTAGATGTAATCCGAGATTGTCCGCACCTGTAATAATAATTATTCCCGGAATCTTACTCAAGTAGTTGACTTACCTTTTGAACCTTCAGCATCACTTTTTGTTTGTATACACAGCTAACTGTCAAAGTTACGATTCGAAAATTCCGTAACCAGGCTATACAAAATTTCAGGAGGCAAATTGAGTAACTTTGAGTAACATTGAGTCATTTTGAGCAATTGAGTCACTCGGTTACTCTCTGTCCTACCCCTTGGTTATTCATTGCATGTCATTCCAGTTTGACAGCTTGCTCAGAGCAGACGTGTGTCTTTTGAGCGGGTTTTTGACGGTGTTTTTTTTTTACTTTCGCCGACGGCCATGGCGGCGGCCGCGACGGCGGAGAGTGAGTGGACGGAGCATAGGGCTGAGGATGGAAGGCCGTTCTACTGGAACGCGGCCATGAAGAAAAGTGTGTGGGAGAAAACGGACGGGTTCCAACCCAAAACGCAGGCGGCGACGGGCATGGAGGTGGAAGACTCCGAAGGAGGAGGAGAGGACGGGGCGAATTTCGTCCCGTGATCAAGGTTCGGCGCAGGAAGGCTAAGGAGGAGATCAACGACGGCAATGGCCAGGAAGTGGAGAAACTGCTCAGCAACAACATGTTCAGCCCGCTAGCGGAGAAGAGCAACAACAACAATGCGAACCCAGCAGCAGAAAAAAACCACCCCCGTGGTACCAGCACCCGACAAGTCGGCCGGGGAGAAGAAGCAGCCGCCGCTGGTGGTGAAAGAAACGAGTTTCGCCCGCCTTACGAAGGTGATGTCGACATGTGATGTCCAGCCAGAACACAAACTGACGCGGTACGGCACCAAAATTACGTGCTTCTCGAGCGACGACTTCGACACGGTGCAAGCTCACCTGAAGAAGAACAAGGTGCAGTTCTATACGCACGGAAAGCACAGCGCGAGACCGCACCGGGTAGTAATGCGAGGTCTCCCGAACGCGGAACCGGATTACGTCAAGGAGCTGCTCAAGACGGAACATCAGCTGGACGTCTTGGCAGTGCACGCCATCAGGCGGAAGCAGCAGCTTCCCGCCATCGATGAGACGCCTTTCATCGTGCTCTTCCCCAAGGGGCATACCAGTCTGAAGGAGTTGAGAAGCAAGGTAAAGAAAGTGGGACCAGTCGTCGTCCGGTGGGTGGCCTACCGGAACAAAGAACCGCACTTGACCCAGTGCAAGAACTGCTTGCATTTTGGTCACGGAACCAGTAACTGCCATCTCAAGCCCAAGTGCAGCAGCTGTGGGGGTGCCCACAGCACGGAAAAGTGCAAAGCAGAAGAAACGGAAGCCAAGAAGTGTGTCAACTGCTCTGGATCTCACAAGGGTCTGGACCGCAGCTGTCCCAAACGTGCGCAGTTCATCCAGTCGAGGCAGCAGGCGTCCAAGCCGAAGCCGCCAGCATGGAAGAAAAACAAACAGACTCCGGCAGGAGCCGTGTTCACCGCGGCGGATTTTCCTCCGCTACCTGGAGCGGTGCCGTCCGTCGGGACGGAAGATAAACATCCTCGTCCCGCAGGAAGAAGTCGAGAAAATACTGGCGCCGGCGCCGGTGCAACCCGAAGGCGGATCAAAGCGAACCGAAGCTGTACAGCGAGTCGAAGCTGTGGTCCATTTACAGAGAATACAGAGGTCGCTTGAGGCAGTGCAAGACACCCGAGGAACAGATTGACGTGATCGCACACTTGCTGACACATGACACGAGAAAATTATAATCTAGATCAGTTCCGGTTTTTTTTTTGTACTTCGTGCATGTTAGACTGTGTGCGTTCGCGCATATTTTGTTTCATTGTGTGTGTGTAAGGGCATTGAAAAGCTCGACAACTTAGATGTCAGCCCACCAGATTGCATTGCGGTTTTGATGATTGAGCGTTGTTTCCATTTTTTGAGTTGTCTGTCTTTTTAAATTAAGTATCTTTGCCAAAATCCATGATAAAGCTGTCAGACCAAATCTGTCAGAAAACTGTCAAATCACCTTTGCGACGACTGCGCCACAAACGGCCACATTCTCGATAAAACCACTGCATGTTTTTGCACAAGGTGATGATCGAGCCGAAACGACTGTTGTCTGTGATTCAAATAAATACCAAGGGTAATTTTATAATTTTGAACTAGCACCATCTGGTAACCCTTAATTAATGTGCATAAAAGAGTTGCACAGTATTTTTGGTGACATTAGCGGAAGGAGTTAAACTCACTAATGTTATGTTTTACAGGAATGCTAACAGGCTACATAATTTACTTCAAAAAAACACCTCCAAAAGTTTCGGGTATAGTAAACTTATTGCTGTGGATAACTTCTGTATCTATAATATTTGGTCTGATTTTCGGAGTTTGGGATGGTCAACTTTCTGTACCAGCCACAGCCGTCTACGTGAGTCTTGGGCACACAGGTAAATATGCAGTACACATTCCACGACATAAAAAACACGTCGCTACTGTTTCAATAGATGGTCAAGACTTATAAGTGTGGGATTACCACACACAAAGAAAAAATACTCTAAATTTAAAAAGATCGTTCGTTGGATTAAAAGTTCGCGTTGGTGAATATTCGTAGAAAGTTCAAACTTTTTAATTTAAAAGTTGGAAAGTTGTTGAATCTAAAATTTTCGTAATTAAAAGACGCAACTTTTGGTACCATAACATCTATAGGTCATCGCTGAAATTTTAAAGTTATCGCAGTTTTAGTGAAAAAAAGTCGATTTTTCCCCGTTTTCGTCATTTTCCAATTTTTGCGCGTGGCGCGTCGAAAAACACAGTTTTTATTTTCAAAAAATCGTATCTCAGAGCATCGAAAACATAACTTCACCATTTTTTGATATGTTATATGAAATTTTCCGAGGAATCCGATAAAAATATTTTCAGACATAGGCTCTTTGGTCCCGAGACCTTCAAAACAGCATTTTAAGTTTTCATATGACCTTTTCAAATGTTAAGCTAGATTTTCGAAACTTCTTACTATTTTTCCCAAATAGCCAAACTAATCACCTTTCTTTTGCGTCTAGGACAGCTAAAATCGGATGAAATGGCGCGGAGATATGATTTTTTGAAAAAAGTGGTTTTTGCGAAAATCGACGAAAATTGCCATTTTTCGGACCACCCTAACACGGCGTAGGTCACCCTAATGGCCAAACAAAAAAATACGGGTCTAATTATTTCGGCCAAGGATCCCCCAGAAAAATTTTGAGCCCGATCGGAGAACTTTTTTTCGAATCATGCTGTTTTCGTGGGGAATTGCTGTATATGACCGATTCTTTCGTGACGGGACAACGTTTGTACGCATTTGTTTTCAGTTTTTTGCTGATAACTTTAAAATCTGAGGGAAAAGGTACCGATATTTATACAAATTTGGAAAGTACATTAAATTTCCAATAAGATTCACTCCAGCAAACATTTAAAAACACAAAGTTTGAGGCAAGAGAGATACAAATGTAGCGTGACGGGACAACATCGTACAATTGGATCATTTTGATTTTTATACACAAAAGTGAAGAACTCTGCTCTCCTAGTAAGTTTTTGAAAAACCTTTTCTACAGTTGTTTCTAAAATGAAAAACGAAGATTTTGCTTCCTGGATCACCCAATTTGGTCAAATTTTGTTGAATTGACAGGTACTTCTTTTCGTGACGGGACAACGCAGCTATTTTGCAAAAGAGGGTTTTGCTCGCGTTGTCCCGTCACGAAATGAAGCAATTGTGAAAATCTCTACTGACTAGTCAACTTTAACTAATTTGGGGTCGCTGAGCTCGAATATGACTCCTAGAATACTCCAAAGTATTCAGGGAATGTGCAATCCAAGATGGCGGCCAATATGGCGGTGCCAGAATATTCGATATTTTATAAAGAAATGTAACCGGAAATGAACAGGTCAAATTCAACTAAGGGTTGCTGAACTTGAATATGAGCCATAGAATGTTCCAAAATACTCAGGAAATGTACAGTCCAAGATGGCGACCAATATGGCGAAGCAAGAAAATTTGATTCTTTTTTCAAATGTATAACAAGCAATCAACGGGTCAAATTTAAATAATTTGGGGTCGATGAACTTGAATATGAGCCATAGAATACTCCAAAATACCCAGGGAATGTGCAATCCAAGATGGCGGCCAATATGGCGGTGCCAGAATATTCGATATTTTATAAATAAATGTAACCGGAAATGAAAAGGTCAAATTCAACTAAGGGTTGCTGAACTTGAATATGAGCCATAAAATATTCCAAAATACTCAGGAAATGTACAATCCAAGATGGCGGCCAATATGGCGAAGCAAGAAAATTTTATTCTTTTTTCAGATGTATAACAGGCAATCAACGGGTCAAATTTAAATAATTTGGGGTCGCTGAACTTGAATATGAGCCATAGAATACTCCAAAATACCCAGGGAACTTGCAATCCAAGATGGCGGCCAATATGGCGAAGCTAGAAAATTGAATTGCATTCCCAGAGTACTTATTTATTTATTTGGCACCGTATTCGGCATTATGCCGCACAGACTTTTCTAATGACTTTAGAATATTCTAAGGCTTATATTCGAGTTCAGCATCCCCAAATTAATTAAATTTGACCTGTTGACAGCCTGTTACATTTTTGTATAAAAAAATCCAATGTTCTTGGTTCGCCATCTTGGCCGCCATCTTGAACTTCACATTCCCGAATACTTTGAAGTATTCAAGAGGTCGTATCCGAGTTCAGCGATCCCAAATTAGTTAAATTTGACTAGTTGATTGAACTTAAAAAAAATTTATGGTGGTTTTTCCATTCAGTCGCCATATTATACGCCATCTTGAATATCTCGCTTCCCTTTGAGACTTAGGAAAATCAACAGGCAAGTTTGGATTCTGGAGGGTCGATTTAGTCTAGATCGGTCTAAAACTGACCTGTTACACGATTTGCTTCTAGACACGAGAGATGAGCACCTTTTTTTGAATTCGTGCCTTGACCAAAAAATTGGCGTGACGGGACAACGCAAACTTGCGTCAGTCGTAACTCTGGTTCCTTTGGACCAATTTTCGATTTCTAATAAGCATTTTAAAGGATTTTCGAGTACGAAGAGAATCAAAATATGATGCAAATCCGATTTCACGAACTATTGCAAACTAAACAATTGTAATTTTTCGTGACGGGACAACGCTTCCATATACCCCCTTTTAAATGTCTTGTATAATTTTATTCCTACAGAATCTGCTTTTGCCAATAAGAGGGCTTATAAAAGAGTCATTTTACTATAAAATTCCGTTTAGAATGAATAAATATCTGCATTCCATCCATAAATTTGAGCAATTATTTAAAAAGTTGGGAAAATTAAAAATTTCCAGCGTTTATACATTTTACAACTTCTGCTCACAGATATGTTTCGAATAGGAACTTTGGTGTGGAAATATGTTTTTTGTGTTGTTCAAATTGTTGGAAAACATGGAAAATTATTAGAACCATCCAAAGTTCAACTTGAAAAATGACTGCATGGTAAACAAGTGCTATATATATATATATATAGAATATATATATATATATATATATATATATATATATATATATATATATATATATATATATATATATATATATATATATATATATATATATATATATATATATAAAAATAAATAAATATATAGTATATATATCTATCCAAATATTATTTATTGAAAATATATATATATATTTTTCGGTACTATACGTTATATCAAAATATATATTTATCGTATATTTATATATATATTTATATAAATATAACTATATATATAAAAATATATTTGTATATATATCTAGTTATATAAAAATATATATTGTATATTTATATAAATATATGTATATATATATAACATTTATATATCTATATATATATATCATATATAATATAGTAATTATATATATATATAAATAATATATTTAACGCCTTAGCAGATATTGGTAATTTCCAAAAACCGGAAAAACAAAGTGCTCGGATTAGACTCAAATTTTGGGCTGCCAATAAAACCCGTATTTTTGTTTGGCCACAGTGATCTACGCCGTGTTAGGCGGTTGAAAAACGCCGACGATTTCGAAACCATTTTTCGAGCCTCCTCGCCATTTCAACCGATTTCAATTATCTTATACGCAAATGAAAGGTGATATTTTCAAAGAAAAATAGTAAGCTTTCAAAATTTAGCCTAACATATGAAAGGGCGTATGAAACTTTAAATGCCGTTTTTGACGGTGTCTATGTCTGGAAATATTTTATCGGATTCCCGGACATTTTACATAACATACTATGGAGGAGTTCATTAACAGGATTCGAGATATGATTTTTGAAAATAAAATCCGTGTTTTTTGACGCGCCGCGCGCAAAAACCGGAGAATGACGAAATTGGCAAAAAATCAACATTTTTCACTAAAACTGCGATAGCTTCAAAATTTCAGCGATGACCTATACATGTCTGGGTACCAAAAGTTGCGTCATTTAATTACGAAAATTTTGGTACCCCGAAATGTATAGGTCATCGCTGAAATTTTTAAGTTATCGCAGTTTTAGTGAAAAAGGTTGATTTTTGGCCGATTTCGCCATTTTCCGGTTTTTGCGCGCGGCGCGTCGAAAAACACGGATTTTATTTTCAAAAAATCATATCTCGGAATCCTGTTAATGAACTCCTCCCATTTTTTAGTATGTTATGTAAAAATGTCCGGGGAGTCCGATAAAAATATTTCCAGACATAGGCTCTTTGGTCCAGACACCGTCAAAACGGCATTTTAAAGTTTCATACGCCCTTTTCATATGTTAGGCTAGATTTTTGAAGCTTCTTACTATTTTTCTTCTAAAGGCCAACTTATTACCTTTCATTTGCGTATAAGACAATTGAAATCGGTTAAAATGGCGAGGAGTTATGATTTTTCGAAAAAAGTGGTTTTTGCGAAAATCGACGAAAATGGCCATTTTTCAGACCACCCTAACACGGCGTAGGCCACCCTTATGGCCAAACAAAAAAATACGGGTCTAATTATTTCGGCCAGGGAACCTCCAGAAAAATTTTGAGCCCGATCCGAGCACTTTTGTTTTTTTCCATGCTGTTTTCGTGGGGAATTGCTGTATATATATATAGAATATATAGAATATATATAGAATTGAAGAATTGTGGAATTATAAATTTTTCAGAAAGTCTGTAATTTGGAAAATCAGAATTTTAGAAATTAAGAAATCAAGAAATTTTAAAGAGTCTTGAATTTTTGAATTTAGGTTTTTGAAATTTGAGAAGTTTTGGAATTTTAAAGTTTTCGAATGAAAAAAAAATAGTATTTAAGAATTTTGGAATTCAATAATTTTAAAATTTTACAATTTTAGAATCTTAGAATTTTAGAATTTTAGAATTTGGAATTGAAATTTCAGCATTTTGATTTTTTTGATTTTAGAATTGTAGAATTTTTGAATTTGGAATTGTAGAATTTAATAAATTTGAAATTTCAGAATTTTAGAATTTAATTATTTTAAAATTTTAGAACTTTATAAGTTAAGACTCTAAAAATTTGGAATTTTAGAGTTTTTAAATTTATTTGGAAATTTAGAATTTTTCAATTTCAAATTTATCCTAAGATTCCTAGAGTTTTAAAATTAAAGGTCTTGAGTGCTTTAAAAATTGAGATTTTTAGAATTTTCGAAATTAGAATTGTAGAATTGAAGAATGTTAGATTACAGTTTTGTGGTGGTAGAGTGTAATGTAGTGTGTGAGTGTGGGTATTCAGCGCCTTCTGCACTACCGAAGCTTGACCGCGATCGGGTCCAGGATGCCGACGGAGCTCGAGTTCGGTTGATGCGCCTTGTCCCGAGCCGCTTTTCTTGTCGTCGTGGTTCAATTTGAGGTGGCTGCAGATCTGGAAGAGGACGGCGTCGCAGCCTGTGGAGGAAGGAAGGTCGATTAGATCGATCGATGACGAGTTTTGGGGAGAATTTATTCATTCAAATCTTACCAAGTTTCTGAGGATATCAACGATGATGATTTCCTACCGCTGGAGGAGGAGGAGGAGGAGGAGGAGGAGGAGGAGGAGGAGGAGGAGGAGGAGGAGGAGGAGGAGGAGGAGGAGGAGGAGGAGGAGGAGGAGGAGGAGGAGGAGGAGGAGGAGGAGGAGGAGGAGGAGGAGGAGGAGGAGGAGGAGGAGGAGGAGGAGGAGGAGGAGGAGGAGGAGGAGGAGGAGGAGGAGGAGGAGGAGGAGGAGGAGGAGGAGGAGGAGGAGGAGGAGGAGGAGGAGGAGGAGGAGGAGGAGGAGGAGGAGGAGGAGGACACCACCAACAAAGGCCCTTATGGTCAAGTGGCAAAATCATCTGTCCGGGAGAGGTCTAAGTCGATCCGCATCGTCAGCATCGATTCTGACAAGAATTCTCCTCCTCCTCCTCCTCTGTTACCAGCCAAGTTTTCAAGGGACGTCAATCAACGGCAGCACGGCAACGGATCGTTGATGTTTTCCGCTTGGCAACATCTTCTTCCTCGCCGGCCGTGGAGCAGGATGTCTATTGAGGGAAATGGTTGATTAGGTTACGATATTTCAGGGGGTTTTTATCATTCAAACTTACCACACTTCAACGCCGAGCAGCGCGAAGCCACACCGGGAAAAGTTTCCACGCGGTATCGTTGCCAGCATAGTTCGTGCCAATAAAAACAACGCTGAGGGAAAACATCGGAGCGACGGCAGGCCGCTGTCGAGAATCGGCACTCGTGATTCAGAACCGGCGCCGTTGTCGAAACCTGGTGGAACTAGGTGCGGTCAAAGACGTCGGACGAGCGGCTGGTTAACACGCGGACCCGCCGGACAAGAACCACGTTCCGCTGGCCAATGCCGAAAAAGAACTACGGGCCGCTGTCCAAGAACCATCATCGCCGAAGAACTACGTGTCGCTGGCCAACGTCGAACAAGAACCACGCGTTGCAATGCTGGTGGACTTCCAAAGAACCAGGACGGGTCGTCCCCGTCATTCCGCGGCAGAAGAATCGAACGTGATTCGGAGGTCGTCAAATAACCACACGGCGACGAATTGTTCCTCCTCTTCGATGACACTTCCACTTCTGGCAAAAATCAAAACATAAACAAAAACAGTCGCACTCGCGCGTTGGAATTGGGTTGCGTTTGACAGTTGTTACGCTTCAGAAAATTTGAGAAAAGCGGGGGGCGATTTCGAACACAAATGTTTTCAAATGTGATGAAAATGTTGTCGTTTTTGAAAACATTTGAAACGAAATCGAAAACAAACGATGTTTTCAATTTCAAGACAGTTTGATTTTGGATTTGCGGACCGGAATTCTATCCGTGTAATAATCGGTAAAGCTTGGACTCAGATGTTAGCCAGAAGCGTTAAATACAATAACAACATGTTTTTTTTTTAACTTACCGTCATCTGGGAATCGGGACTACAGTCCGAATAGGGACAGCAGGTTTAGAGCATTTAATGGTTTTGAATTTGGAAATGGATGTACACATTGTCTTGTCCCGCCCGTGTGGATCAATCGGACCGCGCACTGGACTCACAATCCAGAGGTCGCCGGTTCGAATCCCGCGGCGGGCGCTCGAAAATTCGTTTTTAAAAAAAATGTGGGTATTCGGCGCCGTAGATAAAAAGGAAGGCACTAGTGGTTGGTACTAGCAATGGTGGCCGACAGCTATAAAGTCAACTTCGTTTTTGTGTGGAATCGGATTCCGTCTAGGAAATCGTCTGCCTAGGATGGCCAGTGCGGACTTGCATCCGAACCGGCCGAGCGTCACACGAGGAAAGAGGATGACAGCTGGACCTGCTTTGCCAGCTGTCACTGACCCGTGCGTGTGGCTGTGTCCATGCGTTGTCAGCGCATGGCTGCGTCAAGCCCTGCGTACGAGGGGCCTATTGGACTAGATTCAATGGAGTGCGTTCACTAACACCGCAACAGGGTTTATCACTCCACACATCTCTCCTCTTCTCCATGAAAAAAACAAAAAAAAATCTTCCTTGAAGACTGCGATCAATAAACCATTGAACTACGACTGAACACTACGCCTGCAGTCCATCCCTATGGACTACTATCAACTTCCCCTCATGCTTTGTATCCATTGCCATTATCGATCCAATAAATGCAGGTTACGGTAGAATTTATTGAGCATAGAAGCTGCTTCATAATACCCAGTTAAGTTATTTTCCGATCCACAAATAGTTCTTTAGGTCCATCATCGCCTTGCTCTTAAGCTGCTTGTCCATAGCTCTGTCACCTGTTTACCCGTCTCAGCTTTAAAGCTCTTTGAACAATTCTAGAGCTAGCCCAATCAGATAGATCATGAAAGATTTCGTTGTCGCAATTTTCAAACCTATCCGATTTTCTCCAAAAATTTCTAAAGAGTTATACATCCATGATTATCATCAGACAACTCTCTCTATCTCTTTCTATCTATCTCTTTCGCTCTCTATCTGTTTCTCTCTCTATCTCTTTCTATCTATCTCTCTATCTCTATATCTTTCTCTCTCTTTTCATCTCTCTCTCTCTCTCTCACTCTCTCTCTTTCTAAAAAGTAGCTTCTTTATACAACTAAGCCCAGAAATATTTTTCTTTTTTTTCTTTTAAGATATTTGTTCTCATCACTCACACAACACTTTCCTCAATAGAACATCGGCCCTCAAACATTGTTTTTGGATTTTTTTTAAATTTGGCATTTCTTGCACTATAATTTGGTACACAATTTCTCACTATCTTCTAGTCGACACTTACGTTCAAGAGAAAGATCATTATTTCACGTACATCCGTTTATAGTTTTGCTCACAATTCGTCAGAAGAACATTCGTGACAATAAAGCCTTATTCACAAACCCGTCTCAATTATCAACAATGCTGCCTTAGCCTTTCAACCACAGTGAGTCAGTCTGAATCACCATTTTCTGATTGAGTAACAGCAATAGCGGCTTTTCAGACTTTTACCGCGACAAACCGAACCACCGTACAACACGATCATTTTTACTTGGAACAATCGCGGCCTTCCAGGCTATTTACCACGGCGGGTCAATCTGACCCACCGTGCCCAACGCGACAAAATGTTTCTCCAATCGCGGCCTTCCAGGCTATTTACCACGGCAGGCCCATCTGACCTCCGTGCCCAACGCGACTCTTTTTTCCTTGGAACAATCGCGGCCTTCCAGGCTATTTACCACGGCGGGCCAATCTGACCCACCGTGCCCAACGCGACAAAAAGTGCCTTCAATCGCGGCCTTCCAGGCTATTTCCCACGGCAGGCCCATCTGACCTCCGTGCCCAACGCGACTCTTTTTTTTTCTTGGAACAATCGCGGCCTTCCAGGCTATTTACCACGGCGGGCCAATCTGACCCACCGTGCCCAACGCGACAAAAAGTTCCACCAATCGCGGCCTTCCAGGCTATTTACCACGGCAGGCCCATCTAACCTCCGTGCCCAACGCGACTCTTTTTTCCTTGGAACAATCGCGGCCTTCCAGGCTATTTACCACGACGGGCCAATCTGACCCACCGTGCCCAACGCGACAAAATGTTCCTCCAATCGCGGCCTTCCAGGCTATTTCCCACGGCAGGCCCATCTGACCTCCGTGCCCAACGCGACTCTTTTTTCTTTGGAACAATCGCGGCCTTCCAGGCTATTTACCATGGCGGGCCAATCTGACCCACCGTGCCCAACGCGACAAAAAGTTCCTCCAATCGCGGCCTTCCAGGCTATTTACCACGGCAGGCCCATCTGACCTCCGTGCCCAACGCGACTCTTTTTTTCTTGGAACAATCGCGGCCTTCCAGGCTATTTACCACGGCGGGCCAATCTGACCCACCGTGCCCAACGCGACAAAAAGTTCCTCCAATCGCGGCCTTCCAGGCTATTTACCACGGCAGGCCCATCTGACCTCCGTGCCCAACGCGACTCTTTTTTTCTTGGAACAATCGCGGCCTTCCAGGCTATTTACCACGGCGGGCCAATCTGACCCACCGTGCCCAACGCGACAAAAAGTTCCTCCAATCGCGGCCTTCCAGGCTATTTACCACGGCAGGCCCATCTGACCTCCGTGCCCAACGCGACTCTTTTTTCCTTGGAACAATCGCGGCCTTCCAGGCTATTTACCACGGCGGGCCAATCTGACCCACCGTGCCCAACGCGACAAAATGTTCCTCCAATCGCGGCCTTCCAGGCTATTTCCCACGGCAGGCCCATCTGACCTCCGGGCCCAACGCGATTTTTATGTTTGAAAATGATTTGACGTTCTGTCAAATTCAATTCCGACAAAGAACAAACTTGCTCCAAATATAGTGCAAACAACTGCACACTACCACAAATCTTCTTGCCACAGATTCTTTTTAACATGCCACACTCTACTTACGTTGAAAACAAACTCGGCTTCGACGAAGACAACTCTATCCTTACTGTGACTTTCCTTGGCAGACGATTTCCCCGCAGATTCTTGTAAATTGCAAAGAAAATTGCAACTCCGTCACGGTCGCCAATGTGTGGAATCGGATTCCGTCTAGGAAATCGTCTGCCTAGGATGGCCAGTGCGGACTTGCATCCGAACCGGCCGAGCGTCACACGAGGAAAGAGGATGACAGCTGGACCTGCTTTTCCAGCTGTCACTGACCCGTGCGTGTGGCTGTGTCCATGCGTTGTCAGCGCATGGCTGCGTCAAGCCCTGCGTACGAGGGGCCTATTGGACTAGATTCAATGGAGTGCGTTCACTAACACCGCAACAGGGTTTATCACTCCACACAGTTTTCATGTACACATTTTGTCGGTCTGAGTCTGTTTTAACCGAAACCATCCAGAAAAATCAAAATATTGTGCTCATACACGGAGAGACCGGCCGGGGCAAATCTAAGAAAATCTTGGTTAATTTAACTAAAAGTATGGGTTAACTTTTTATACAGCTTTTTTTCAACAATCGATTGTTGGTTTTGCTAACCCGAAATTGATGACCACCGGTAATTAAAATTAACTAAAAAAATAGTTGGAATTGCCATTTTTGTTGGTTAAATGGCCGAAAAAAAATTCTAGCAGTCGACTGCTAGAATATTTTTTTCAGAAAATTAACTAAAAATTTCACGTTTTCAGCCGAAATATTGTGGAATATTCTGTTAAAAACTGGCTGGGACATATTTTTCAACTATTTTTCAACATTTTTTTTTCGTTGTATCAACTGAAATATTTTGCATGCAGCAAATTATCAGTATTTTATAACAAAACATTTCTTAATTAGACATAATTTATGTAAGTGTTGATATATATTTTCTTTAATTATCTAACGATACAGGCTGGGCCGAATTTCTAGCTATATTTTAACTAATGTCTTACTTGAATACAGAAAAATATGTGTACATGTAGTCAATAACTAGCAGTTGTTAGCAATATTTTTATTGAATTTGCGGTAAATTTTGTAATAATGCCTCACAAATTAATGCTGAATGTTTTTATGTTCGCATTTATTCTGCCTAAAAATTTAACGTTTTGTACTAATTTGTTTTTTTTTTTGCATGAAGTTGTTAAATTACTGTTAAAAAGCATCAAAACAAAACTTTTTTATAACTGTTGTTATAAAACATGTAAAGTTTGATTTATGTTTTAAAAAATTACGTTGCATTAAACATAAAAAATAATAAAAAAGCATATTGCAAATATTGTTAAACATATTTAAAAAAAGATGTTTAATTTAACATGAATTCCTGAAAAATAGAAATCGAGCAAAATTTTCACCAAGTTTTAAGCTTATATTTTTATTATGTTGTATAAAATTAAGTGTTGTATCCACTTACCATCACTGTGAAATCATCCGATAAGTCATCATCATCTACAATGGTCTCAGGTTTAGTTATTTTTCTTATGGTTCGACACAGAATTCACACCAAAGCGAACCTTTTGCTGCAAATAGACATATGAAATTTATTAGTAATTTAATACAAAATTCTTAATTCGGCTTCTTCGGCTATAAACTGCAAAAAGGAACGTAAATAAATGTAATTATATTGAGGAAAGAAGAAATATCAATAATGCCACTTACCAAGGTTGCATTAATTTAACCATTACTTTTGGCCTGGACCGTGGTGTAGGGGTAAGCGTGATTGCCTCTCACCCAGTCGGCCTGGGTTCGATCCCAGACGGTCCTGGTGGCATTTTTCGAGACGAGATTTGTCTGATCACGCCTTCCGTCGGACGGGAAGTAAATGTTGGCCCCGGACTAACCTAAAAATAAAGGTTAGGTCGTTAGCTCAGTCCAGGTGTAGGAGTCGTCTCCCTGGGTCCTGCCTCGGTGGAGTCGCTGGTAGGCAGTTGGACTAATAATCCAAAGGTCGTCAGTTCGAATCCCGGGGTGGATGGAAGCTAAGTGTAAAAAGAGGTTTGCAATTGCCTCAACAATCAAGCCTTCGGACACCTAGTTTCGAGTAGGAATCTCGCAATCGAGAACGCCAAGGCAATGCTGTAGAGCGAATAATTTGATTTTTTTTTGGCAACAAATTTTCATTGCATTTGATTCAATTTATTCAACGTACTCCGATTCCTGAAAAAAATATTTTGAGTTTTACTTACCAGTTTATTGAGCAGTCGTATTGCAACAAAACTTTTAACATAATTATTATCTTCTTTTATATATTTTTATTTTTTTTATTTTTTACTTCATCTCTATTTTTTATGTTGTCATGCACAGAAAAAAAAAATCCGGTAAATTTACATCATTTATGATGTACCAAAAGTGCACGTCATTAATGATGCTAATTTACATCATATTCATTGGAAATTTAAGTTTCATCCGACGTAAATGTGCCGAAGAGAAATATTTCGCAAAAGTGTAAATTTCCGATGAAAATAACGTAAATTTACCCAATCCAAAATTTTTTTAGCCCCGCTGAATCTAAAATCCGATGTAATTTTCAGACGCTTTTGTAGATCGTTGCTTTGGATAGTATACTTTTGGATTGCTTTATGATCAAAATTGAGCATTATACAAACATGTTTCAATACTCAAGAATGGTTATCAAACAATTCGCAAAAGTATAACTTTCAACTATCAATACAACAAAAAGTGTTTGAAAATAGAACCGAAATCTAGATCCAACGGGGCAAAATGGAATAAACAAATAAAATTTCATTTTTTTACTTGATAGAATAATTTCAATCTAATCTGGTGATTTTTGCAATACGGAATGTACTTACGCAATTATGTGTTTCGGGGTTAAGTCTTCTTTAGGGTTACCATTAGTATTCCTTCAGCATTTGGGTTGTTTGTGCTGCTAAGTCTCCGTTGACCCAAGAAATTTCAAGATTGGTGCTGCACATGACCTAAAAGGAAAGTTTTACCTCTTTAGCTTAATCTATTGAATGCATAATATTAAGAAAATGTTTACGATAGCATGGAGAACGTCGTCACCTCCGGGTGCGTCTTGGTGGCATTCAGGACCTCGTCGCCGACGGTCTTCTGGTCGGCCTTGTGCTGCTCAGACGGCACGTTCTTCACCTCCTTTTCAGCGAAAATGCTTTTCTCGGTACAGGTGCTCTTCTTCTTGCAGGCCTAGCGGAAGAAACCGTCGTTGATGTGCTTCGAGATCTTGGCCTTGCGCAGATCGACGCAGGTCTTGGTCGCGATGACTTAGTTTTGCGAGACGCACTGAACCGGGCGGCTGTGCGAGACCGACCACCACACTATGGGGTTTCAGGCGGCCATAAATCGAAAAACCGATATACTCTAATTATTTTTTTGGTATTTTTTTTCGAAAATAAACATTCTAACTAAGAAAAATCCGGAGTTTGAAAGTTGTAGGTTCAAAATTCACTGAATTGCAAACCTTCAAAGGCGAAAATGGTAAGAAAAAACATGTTTTTTGACAAAAAAATTATTATTTTTCATAGTTGTACTGTGTAGCTGTTTATGTATTTTTTCCTGCATCATTATATATATTCAGAAAGGTAATTGATTTAACTTTTCAATAATATTTTACAAAACACACTTTTACAGGCTAAAAAAATAATAAAAATAAAAAAAGATGGATTTTTATTCAAAATTTAGTTTTTTTCAACTTTGTTAATGGAGTACTTTTTTGTGTGCATTTGTGCGATCTGAAAATTTTGCAGCTTAAAATTTGAACCATGTCCTAACTTGTCTCCAAATTTCAAAGTGCACTTATGTGCACTTTTTGAGTTATGCCATTTTGAACATTTTGATTCATGCAAGGAAATTAATGATTTCGCGTATACGCTTGGTTAAAATCACATTATTTACCTGCGGAGGCAGAAATGACGTTCCTGTTATGTATGTTTTGAAATTGATTTGATATTCATGACTTTGTTGGTACTTAGGTACGTTTAATAAAATTAGAAATTCCTATTCTAAATATTTTACAGAAACGATTCGTCGAATATTCATATCAGTTCGTTGTTGTGTTCTTTTGAAAGTATGGATAATAATACCGTAGTGTCCCTGTACGATATAACGAAGCAGAAGCACTATTCTGAAAACGTGAGAACTGCTTTCGAGTATATTTGTAAGAATTACAACATTGCAGAACCATCACATGATCAACTCAGGAAAAACCACAGAGGAAAAACTACGCACGTTGTTCTGTAGCTTCAAAACGAGGTATACAAAAGCCCATAGAAGAAGTTCATATTTTAAGTAATCTAACGACAATCGGTTACATAGTGATTTTGATTTAGAAGAATTTATCGTGGAAAACGTGAATTTTGCAAGTGGATCAACCAAAAACGTGGACGAGAATCCATACAATGTTCCATAAAATAAACCATCTAAAATTCTAAAACACCGCAAAAATCAAATTTTAATTGGAGGAGGGGGTCTTCAAAGAGAGGTGGATTTTAACTCAAGAAAAAGGGGAGGGAGATTGAACGTAAATCTGAAACTTTAACATAGCATAAACCGCCATTCCGTGCATCAAATAGCAAGAATATTAAAATTCACCACTTTAATGCATGTGGCCTCAAATATATGAAAAAATCGAAAATTAAACTTTTTTTTTGGAAAAATATCAAATTTTATTTGTTTTCATTATACTAAGTACAAACAACACAAAAAAGTCACAGAAAAGCAAAAAAAAAATATTTTTGGCCGCTCGCTTATATGGAAATACCCCATATTGCACCAGCAGCAGACCCGACTTTAGGGTATCAGCAAGCAGACGCGCTTTTCCGGCGACACAATCAGCACCTTAACCTTCTTCAACGTCTTGTGGATATAGCGCATATGGTTCCGGAAGCACCGGTTACGGACAACGACTTGGTCAGCAGGTAGCTTTTGTTCTTCTTCACCAGCACCTTTTGTTCACCACCGTTCTTAGCACCGCCGATCTTCTCTAACACCGTAATGGCCACCTTGCGCTTCTTCGTCCGGACCATCTTTAGGGTCTTCAGCGAGTAAAGCGCCTTCCGGGCGCTGAACTTGCCCTTCATAATACGCAATCCCTCGACAATCTTGCGGCTCGCGCGTTTCTTCTTTTTGTCACCACCGGTTTTGAAGAGTTTGGACTTTTCAGTGCCACGGCGGCCTTTTTCTTGGCTGGGACCATCTCAAAAAAACAGAATAAAATTTTAAGACTGTCTTTTCCACCTCCCTAACACATTCCAGAACGAATCACAACAATCCGAAATCGAACAAATTAAATCCGCTCCGCAAAAAAGTGACAGCAAACTGTTTCTGTTTGGTGATGGCCGTTGACGTTTTGTTTCAATGCCATGAGATTGGCAAAGGTAGGCATTGAAATGTTGGAGTTGTTGTCGGAGTAAATGGCAAACAATTTTCTTTTGCAAATAACCAATGCGCCACGGGCTTCCTATGTACATAGAACCTTTTGGAAAAGTAAGCGAAAAATGTTATCGACTATACCTGGAATTTCTTTTAAATAATTTTAGCTTTTTGGGTATTTTCAAACCGACTTTAGTTTGGGCCTGTTAAGTCTATGCATGAAAAAGTTTGGTTTATTGAATCTTTTATTTAAAAAAAATACTCATATCGACAATCGTTTATACAAAAATAATCTTTTGTTATAAAATAAGAATAAGCATTTCGAAAAGTTTTTTTTTACAAAATATGTCATTTCATAAAAATTTTAGAACATTTGTAAGCCTTTATTTTTTTAAAATTTAGTCACATTATTTTTGATACTTATACGTAATGTCACAGATTAAATTTTGTCTAAATCTGTTTGATATATTATATTAAATTAATTCACAAAAGTTGAATGCCTATCCCAAGGTTATGATATGCATACCTCTATAAACTGAAGTTCTTTCTTTTTTCTTTCTTGGCCCGATATTCTTTTAAAACCATACAATTTTTTTTAAACTTGCTCCAATTGAATGATGATTTGATTATTATTATTAAATAAAAATCTGATGTTTTTTTTTCATTTTTGTTCTACAAGCAATGGAATAAAATTGTATTTTAATAGAAAATAATTTGATAGGAACCTATTAGAAATTACAATTTGAAAAAAACATTTTTTTGTTTAATCCAATATTCAAATGAATAAGAGTAATGATGTTGAAACACGAGTAACGATCGAGTACACTTCTGGAGTTTTTTCTAAAAGGTCCAACAAACCAAATTTTCAGTTTTTGCTTTTTTGGTGTTTTTAATACCTCTGACATAAGGCGGTTTCAAAAACACCCAAAAAGCAAAAACCGGAAATTTGGTTTATTGGACCTTTTAAAAAAAACTCCAGACTTCAACTCACTCTTTAATATCATCTATTTATTCTTTCAATTTTAATTAGAGCGATCACCCTAATCCAAAAGTAACTCCGACATTCTGATGCATGCACCTTGCTAGGTCTACATCCTTGGCCAGTTGTCAACTTGACCACCTGAAAGCGCGACGAGCATTTCAAAAGGACACTGCTTCTTGCGAAAGAATCGTGCATCTTGCTCACACTCATTTCAACAACCATTTGAATGAGTGAGATAAACATTTTTCTTTCATCATGAAACGCCCTTTTGAAGTATTTGCTGCGAATGGTTTTAGCACAGAGAACAGATGTACATCTAGGCTCGAACTTGTGTGTAAACACTGCAGCACTCACAAAATGTGTTGCATACAATCTTGCATCAAAGAAATTAGGGTGTAAAGGATACGCTTGGCGGCGCCACCATCGCAGCTGAGATTACTTGACTTAACAATATAGAATGGCTCAATAATTTCCTCAGAAATATAATATTTTCCTCGTTTATAAACTAAATTCACTTCAGTACAATTTCAATTGACTGCAAATAATGCAAAAATGCATTAACATTAACAAAAACATAGCAGAAAACTTGTTTAAAAATAATTTGTTTGAACGATAGCTTAAAATAGTACCTTTCCACATGTTAACTCTGATTTCGTTTTGTTTACCTTCACATCTGATTTTGTTATTTTCTTTCGCGCGTAAAATCGTACCCCTACGATGAAGGACAGTCAGACATTGGTCTGATGTCGTTCGTTCGGAATGTTTTGTGCAGTGAATGGATGGTCCAACGTTCTGCTACTGTAGGTCAGCATGATTTTTGAAGTGGCGCTATCTAGGCGGATGATGCACACCCTAGCTCTTTTCAACGTATCTTGGTTTGAATTTTTACACACGTTTTTCGATGCTTTTTGTTCAGTGATGTACATCTGTTCTCTGTGGTTTTAGTTTGTAAGAAAAGTCACCTGAAAAAAAGTGGGAAAAGTTCCAGCCGGTGAGAAAAGTTTGGAAAATGATTGCGAAGCAGGTGCTCGGGCGTTTTGCCAAACCCGGTTACGGCAACGAGCGGATGCGAAACAACACGGTGGAAACGTAATCGGACGACTAACTGGTAATGTTTCAGTTCCCTGCCAGACGGCAAACCAAATCTGTGTGCACCCTGATTACAAATTGGACGAAGGATACACACACTTCAGCTGGACACGACACGGAATGCACCTGTACAGGGTTGTTACGGGAGAGTCGAAAAAAAATCCGCGCCAAATCCGCGCCGACCTAAAATCCGAAACCGCGCGAAATCCACACCATATAAAAAAATATCGCGACCAACATTTAAGAAATTTTATTTTTCAATGAAGAAAAACTAATTCAGAAAGTATTTGATTAAAGAACTTGTTTTATGTTTAAAAGCTCCAAAAGAATGAAAGCAATAAATCCATTTAAAAAAAATCCTCAAGAGACGGTCAAGGCAAGGGTGGTCATGAAAAAAAATCTTCAAAATAGAAAATACAATATTTAAAAACCTAAAAATTTAACTTCAAAAATATAACCTCAAAATAAAACCCAAATCTAAAATAATAATATGATAAAATTTTAAATTTCGAAAGTCTAAATATTCAAAATCTAAGAATTTTGATACAGTTTGTAATCCAAAATCCTCGCTAAAATTTCACTCCGAAAGAAATTTAATTTCCGATAATTAAAATAATGTCTTCTCATAATTTCAATTCTCTAAAATACATCAAGAATTTAGAATTTAAGAACTAAGAATATTCATTTAAAATTTAAGAATTTGGAATTTAAGAATTTAAGAATTTGAATTTAAGAATTTAAGAATTTAAGAATTTATTTAAAATTTAAAATTTAAAATTTAAGAATTTAAGAATTTAAGAATTTAAGAATTTAAGAATTTAAGAATTTAAGAATTTAAGAATTTAAGAATTTAAGAATTTAAGAATTTAAGAATTTAAGAATTTAAGAATTTAAGAATTTAAGAATTTAAGAATTTAAGAATTTAAGAATTTAAGAATTTAAGAATTTAAGAATTTAAGAATTTAAGAATTTAAGAATTTAAGAATTTAAGAATTTTTAAGAATTTAAGAATTTAAGAATTTAAGAATTTAAGAATTTAAGAATTAAGAATTTAAGAATTTAAGAATTTAAGAATTTAAGAATTTAAGAATTTAAGAATTTAAGAATTTAAGAATTTAAGAATTTAAGAATTTAAGAATTTAAGAATTTAAGAATTTAAGAATTTAAGAATTTAAGAATTTAAGAATTTAAGAATTTAAGAATTTAAGAATTTAAGAATTTAAGAATTTAAGAATTTAAGAATTTAAGAATTTAAATTTAAGAATTTAAGAATTTAAGAATTTAAGAATTTAAGAATTTAAGAATTTAAGAATTTAAGAATTTAAGAATTTAAGAATTTAAGAATTTTTAAGAATTTAAGAATTTAAGAATTTAAGAATTTAAGAATTTAAGAATTTAAGAATTTAAGAATTTTTAAGAATTTAAGAATTTAAGAATTTAAGAATTTAAGAATTTAAGAATTTAAGAATTTAAGAATTTAAGAATTTAAGAATTTAAGAATTTAAGAATTTAAGAATTTAAGAATTTAAGAATTTAAGAATTTTTAAGAATTTAAGAATTTAAGAATTTAAGAATTTAAGAATTTAAGAATTTAAGAATTTAAGAATTTAAGAATTTAAGAATTTAAGAATTTAAGAATTTAAGAATTTAAGAATTTAAGAATTTAAGAATTTAAGAATTTAAGAATTTATGAATTTAAGAATTTAGGAATTTATAAGCTTAAGAATACTAAAATTATTTTAGATTTGATTTTTTTAATTCTTCAAATTTTTGATTACCCAAGTTTTTGGTATTTTGAATTTCAGATTGCTAATATTTTGAATTTCGAAATTTCAGACTTTTGAAATTACGATTTTAGAAATTTCGAAAAAAAATTAATATGTATTTTGTTTTTTTTTTGTTAGAATAAAAACTATTTAAACAATTTTTTTCAAATTTTTGAATTTCTGAAGCTTTGAATTTGGAATGTTCTGATCTTTTTATTTTCGCCAAGAATGTTCAAATTTAGAAAAAAAATATTTCTACCAATTAAATTCCATTCCAAAATTCGAAAGTGGAGGCTAGCTTCTGTTACGTCCAATCAAGCTCATATTTGGCGCCCACCAGAACAAGCCCCAATAATAGTTTTGTTACACATTATAATGTCTATATCTTCGGGAAAAGTTTGTAATATTTGATTTGCAAAATTAAAAATTGAATAAATCCAGTATAAAATTAAAAATAAATAAGGTTAAAAATCATTACTCAAAACTCAAAAGAAATTAAATATTCAGAGCCGGAGATGTTAAGAAATGACAAGAAACATATAAAAAATAATTTCTACTTAATCTTCATTTTTCGACGTTTCGTACTAAGAAAATACAAACAAACATTTTCAGAAGAAAATTCAATTAAGAAAAATTATGAAATTCTTGCACTCAAAGGAAAAAACAAATTATCGTAATTCCTGATAATATTTTTCTTAATAACTTGAAAGTAATTCTATCTCTCTCAATTAATTTATTTATCAAAATTGCCATCCGCGCGAAATCCGCGCCTGAGCAAAATTAGCCAGCAAATCCGCGCCAGATCCGCGCTATCCGCGCGAAACGCGCCATCCGCGCGATCCGCGCCGTCCGTAACAACCCTGCCTGTAAGAATTCTCCGTGGTCAATTTGTGCGGGGTGGAGATGTGGAATGGAACGTTCATGATCTGAATTGCGGTCAACAGCAACATATTCTGGTGGAAGCAGCACTTCGACGAGCACCTGAACGGCCCAGAGGCGGAGTACCAGGGCGACGGGGGAAACGACGTCAGCGGTATGGTGGACGGCGAGGACGAGCCAGCACCCACGATGAGGGAGGTTAAGGATGCCATCAAGAAGCTGAAGAACAACAAAGCAGCGGGTAAGGATGGTATCGGTGCTGAACTCATCAAGATGGGCCCGGACAAGCTGGCGGCCTGTCTACACCGGCTGATTGTCAAGGTCTGGGACACAGAACAGCTACCGGAGGAGTGGAAAGAGGAGTAATATGCCCGATTTACAAGAAGGGGACAAGTTGGAATGTGAGAACTATCGAGCCATCACTATTCTCAACGCGGCCTACAAAGTGCTGTCTCAGATCATTTTCTGTCGTCTGTCGGAGCGAGCAAAGGATTTCGTTGGTACGTACCAAGCCGGTTTTGTGGAGGAAATCGACGACGGACCAAATCTTTTGCTGCGCCAAATCCTCCAAAATGTCGCGAGTACCAGATCCCGACGCACCACCTGTTCATCGATTTCAAAGCCGCGTACGACTCGGTCGATCGCGAAGAGCTATGGAAGATCATGTACGAGAACGGCTTTCCCGGGAAGCTGATCAGACTGGTGAAATCGACGATGGACGGGGCACGGTGCAGCGTGAAGATTTCGGGAGCGATGTCCGACCCGATCGAATCGCGCAAGGGACTGCGACAAGGCGACGGTATCTCCGGCCTCTGTTTCAACATTGGGCTTGAAGTGTGCTTCAACATGAGGCGGGCGGGCTTCAACATGCGGGGCACGATCATTAACCGGTCCAACCAGTTCATCTGCTATGCCGACGACATGGACATTGTCGGCAGAACGTTCGAGGATGTGGCCAGGCGGTACACCGAATTGAAGCGGGAAGCGGATAAGGTTGGATTGAAGGTGAATGTTGCGAAGACGAAGTATCTGCTGGCAGGAGGAACCGAGTCCCTTAGGACTCGCATAGGACCGAGCGTGACGATCGACGGCGACGAGTTCGAGGTTGTGGAGGAGTTTGTGTACCTCGGATCGTTGGTTACGTCGGACAACAACTGCAGCAGAGAAATTCGGAGGCGCATCATCACCGGTAGTCGTGCCTACTACGGACTCCACAAAACCTTACGGTCTGGTCACCTTTCCCGGCGTACAAAGTGCACCATGTACGAAACGCTGATAAGACCCGTCGTCCTCTACGGGCACGAGACGTGGACGATGCTCGAGGAGGACCTGCAAGCGCTTGAAGTTTTCGAGCGACGAGTGCTTAGGACGATCTTTGGCGGCGTGCGTGAGAACACTGTATGGAGGAGAAGGATGAACCACGAGCTGGCGCAACTCTACGGCATGCCAAGTATTCGGAAGGTCGCCAAGGCTGGCTGAATCCGGTGGGCCGGACACGTCGCAAGAATGCCGGACGCGCTGGATGCGCGCCAACCGAACCAGACTATCAATCCGGTGAAGTTGGTGTTTAATTCGGAGCCGGTTGGAACGCGGCGGAGGGGGGCGCAACGTGCAAGGTGGTTGAACCAGGTGGAGGAAGATCTGGAAAGTGTGGGAGTTCCGCAGCGGAATTGGAGAGTAGCAGCCCAGGACCGAGTTAGATGGCAACGCATCTGGAGACAGCTCATGACCCGGAGGTTGTACGAGCAGTAAAAGTAAAGTAAAGTAAGTAAGCAACATATTCTGGTATTTCCCCTGACGCTGTGGACACATATCCGCTGGGGCGATACGGCCCGGTAGAACGAACGATGGATTGGTGATGGATTTTGTTACCTAAAAAGTGAAAAATTATTATTTCGTGAGTGCTATTACCAAATCGTCCAAATGGCACTCTTCGGGACCGCTGTTTCGTCCAGAAGCTTACATTCCTCCAGAGTTTCCTGAAGGAGTTTTGTTCTATGAATCGTTGCTGATCAGAATCTGAATCTGATTCTAGAGACGGCTTTGGTCCAGATTGTTTACATTGTTTGCGAAGAGACAATTGCTGATTTTTAGCTGGGGGTTGGTAAAACTTTTCCCTCAACCCGATTTAATACCGTTAAAGTTAATCTTGGTTCCTCTTTGATCCGGAAAGATTCTTTTCCTGCCAGAATTGTGCTAGTAAACGACACCGGGAAGGATGACCCACTAGTGCTGCTAAAGATGGCCTTCAGTAAGCCAGTAATGTTTTGTTTATGATTGGATATCTAACATTTTCTCCAACCCTACAGCGGAACTTTGTTTTGCTTTCAAATGTGCTGATTTTTTGTCTCTATACATTTAACTTGAGAAAATCATGTTAAAATGTTAACTACTATCATAATTGATCACAAATTACTTGCAATTACAGTAAAAGTTGACATTCGTCTACAAAACACTCCCGAACGATCATCCGCAATCGTCAACAATAAAGAACTGTCATTGTCGAGAACAAACAACAGTTCAAATTAAATTTAAGTGTAATTGATATTTACGTACAGCATATTTTACATTAAATGGTAATTTACATGCTTTTCAAGTTTCAAAATTTATCGTTTGTCAGAAGCAAAAACATCATTTACATGAGAAGCAACGATAACATCGGATCTCATTTTACATGAAGGCCCTTTAAATGCAATTTAACGGTTTACATTGCATTTCAAATTTACATTGAGCATGTTTACGTTAAAAACAAGATTTCAGTGTCCGGTAAATTTACATTTTTTTTTCTGTGTGTGTACGCATTTCTATGTATTTTATGATTGATGATTCTGAAAAAAAAAAATAATGGTTCATTAAGATTTTATCCGTCGTAAGCACGAGTTTTCTAATAAGAATCACATTAGATAAATTAATGTGCAAAAATAAACCCATACTTACTTGGATTAATCAACATTTTGTTAAATTTGCCCGGGCTGCTCTATCCGTGAAGAATCGGCCCGCATTTCCCTTCTATTGCCCTCTCGTTCCATCAAACATTCTTATAACGTGTTTAACTCACTCGCATTAGAGGTCCTCATGGCGAAGGTCGTCCTCTTGCTCTTCATAGTTTATCACCTGCAAAGAAATCATCAACAAACCTACTCACCAATTCCACCTCTCCAGTTACACTTTGATTTGCCACTTCAACATTAGCCAAATAGTGTAATTTTCACCTTTCACATCCTCTCACTTCATAATTAAAGTACGGTATGCTGATCGGATTTGGTCAGCGAACGACTGGACAACGCGTACCATAGGTACTACAAGTACCGTAGGTATAAAATAGACCCACCAAGTGGTCCTTTAGCCTCTTGTTCAGTAACTCCGATACCCTGGCCTCCCCGCGGCGCTGGCCGGGATACTAGTAACCATTGGAGAGATCGGGTAACCAACCCCGGTGGGAACTTTGGTAGTATGCTGACAGGGTAAGGGGGGCTCCACCCTCTTCGGAGGGTGTATCTGTACCGTTAGGCTTCGAGACAAAAGCCCCCGTTACGGTGTCGAGAGAAAACCGCAGCTGGGTCCCGGAAGCTGGAAGGTGGCAGCCCCACCCCGAGACTAGGTATTCGCAGCCCTGGTTAGGCCACAGAGTAAGACAGAGTCACTACTGCCATTCGATTTTTGGTTCCACTTTGTGGTACATCGCAGGTACATCGCACGCCTGCTACCAGCAAACCTTATGGAGCCAAAAAATAAAATGACATTTCTTCGGACTGCTCGCTCTGTGTTACTCTGTGGTTAGGCGGCATACCGAAGCGAAACACCAACTCAGAAAAACAAAAGAAGAAATTCAGGACGGATAAATCGGCATCAGACCAGGCGATGTAAAAAGGACAACGATTGGAAACTCGGTACTTGGAACGTTCGAACTCTCCAAGATCCTGCACGTGCTGGCCTTCTTGCCCGGGAGCTGCACAAGCTGAACGTGCATGTGGCCGCCATCCAGGAAGTTCGATGGCCCGGTCATGGAGAGCGAGAATTCACGGCGGTGGACCCCATCGCCAACACCTCTTTCAAGTACCACATCTACTACAGTGGCGGCGAAAAGGCGATGCACGGAGTCGGTTTCGTAGTGATTGGGGATCAGAAGAACCGAGTCATCAAGTGGAAGGTGGTGAATGACCGGATCTGCGTGTTGAGAATAAAGGGCAAATTCTTCAACTACAGCCTGATCAACATCTACGCGCCGACGAACGACAAGCCCGATGACGATAAAGATGCTTTCTACGAGCGTCTCGACAAGACCTATGGAGAGTGCCCAAGACACGACGTGAAGATAGTCATTGGAGACGCAAACGCGCAGGTCGGAAGAGAAGCCTTCTTCCATCCTGTCATCGGCAAGGAGAGCCTTCATCCTCGCACGAATGACTACGGCCTACGTTTAGTCAATTTCGCCGCAGCCAGAGGAATGGCTATCTGTAGCACCTTCTTTGCGCGCATGAATATTCGGAAGCACACCTGGCGCCACCCGAATGGCGAATCGTGCACACAAATCGATCACGTTTTGGTGGATGGTCGACACTTCTCGGACGTGATGGACGTCCGATCGTACAGAGGACCGAACATCGACTCTGATCACTTCCTGGTAGCGTGCAAGATCCGAGCTAGGCTGTCGAACGTGTTGACCCCGCGTACTGCGAGGATAGCGCGGTTGAACGTCCAGCGCCTCGCGAGCAGCGACGTTGCTGCAGAGTACAGTCGGAAGCTCGACGAGCGGATCAACGAGGACGCGCCTACGGGTAACCTGGACGAGCAATGGGGAGCCCTCCAGAGCATCGTCAACACAACGGCTACCGAAGTGATCGGCACGACCAGAGGACGCAAACCCAAAGGGTGGTTCGATGCGGAGTGCCAGCGAGTGACGGACGAGAAGAACGAGGCCAGGAAACGTATGCTGGTTAAGGGTACGCGCCGAAACTGTGAGCGATACAGTGAGCTGCGACGAGCTGAGAAACGAACCCATCGCCGAAAAGAACGGGAGTACGACGAGAGAGTACTTGCCGAAGCTCAAGCACAGTACAACGCGAACGATAAGCGGAGGTTTTATGCAACTGTCAACGGTGTAAGAAAGAAAGCGACGCCTTCCCCTGTTATGTGCAACGACAGGGAAGGTAACCTGTTGACAGATAAGACAGCGGTAGCGGCCAGGTGGAAGGAGCACTTCCAACAGCTGTTGAACGGTGAGACACGAGAGGGAATCGTCGAGGACAGGATGAACGTTGAGGATGATGGAATAGCTGTGGACCCGCCTACGTTGGAGGACGTGGAAAAAGCCGTAAAGGAGCTCAAGAACGCGAAATCCGCGGGAAAGGACGGACTTCCGGCCGAACTTTTCAAGCACGGGAGCGCGCGGATGATCGAGATTCTGCATCAAATCGTCCAGCGAATTTGGTGCGAAGAACAGCTTCCGACCGACTGGTTAGACGGGCTCATCACCCCAATCTACAAGAAAGGGCAAAGACTCGATTGTGCCAACTATCGAGGCATCACAATCCTCAACTCAGCGTACAAAGTACTATCCCGAATCCTGTGGAGCAAGCTGAGACCGTTGACCGAGACCTTTGTCGGTGAATACCAGTGCGGTTTTCGGGCGGGTCGGTCAACGACGGACCAGATGTTCACTCTGCGACAAATCCTCGACAAGTTCCGGGAGTACAACCTGCAAACACACCATTTGTTCATCGACTTCAAGGCGGCGTACGATTCAGTCAAAAGAAACGAACTTTGGAAAATTATGCTAGAACACGGCTTTCCGGCGAAGCTAATTAGACTGATTCGTGCAACGCTCGACGGAGCAAAATCAAGCGTGCGAATAGCTAACGAGACATGTGAAGCTTTCGTTACGTTGGATGGATTGAAGCAGGGCGATGCTCTCTCGAACTTACTGTTCATCATAGCGTTGGAAGGTGCTGCTCGAAGGGCAGGCGTGCAAAGAAACGGAACACTCATCACTAAATCGCACATGCTACTTGGATACGCTGACGACATCGACATCATTGGTATTGATCGTCGTTCAGTGGAGGAGGCGTTCGTCCCTTTCAAGCGGGAGGCTGCGAAGATCGGACTGACCATCAACACTGCCAAGACCAAGTATCTGGTTGCTGGCAGAGCGCGTGGCAGCGCAGGTGATGGTGTTTCGGAGGTGGAAATAGATGGAGAAAGATATGAGGTGGTGGATGAGTTTGTATATCTTGGTACACTTGTGACGTGCGACAACGATGTGAGCTGCGAAGTGAAACGGCGGATTAGTGCTGCAAACAGGGCCTTCTACGGTCTTCGTAGCCAGCTAAGGTCCCGCAGCCTAAGGACGCCTACGAAAATCACGCTGTAGCTCTTTACGGTCACGAGTCGTGGACGCTAAAGGAGGCTGACCAGAGAGCACTTGGGGTCTTCGAGCAGAGAATCCTGCGTTCTATCTTCGGCGGCAAGCAAGTAGGAGACCGGTGGCGCAGGCGCATGAACTTCGAGCTGTACCAAGACTACAAACATGCTGATATCGTAAAAGTCATCAAGCACGACAGGCTAAAGTGGGCTGGACATGTAGCCAGAATGTCGGACGAGCGGGCGGCTAAAACGATATTCAGCAGCGAACCTGGACGGGGTCGTCGGCTTCGTGGAAGGCCTCGTACGCGTTGGCTGTGTGCAGTCGACGAAGATGCAATAGCGGCCAACATTGTGGGCGACTGGAGACGAGCGGCCCAAGATCGAGCATCCTGGAAATCTTCGATTAGTTCAGCGTTGGGTCGATAGACCTGTTGCTGATAAAGTAAAGTAAAGTAAGTATGCTGATCGGAAGGAACGCGGTCAAGAAATGTTGCGTGTTCTTTTCGTGACCCCCCCAAGAAAAGTTGACAGTTCGGTATGAGCGCGATTGACAGTGTGCGCGCTTGAGGTTCTTTCGAAGAAAAAATAAAAAGATTAAAAATATTCAAAACTTAAAATTAAATAGATTAAAAATGTTTATTCAAAAACTTTTAACAACAATTATAAACAAAATTAAGAAATCAATAAATAAAAGCAAATTTAGAAATTCTTATATTCTAAGACAAGAAAAACTGAAATTAAAAAAATATGTAATTATGAAATAAACGAACGAAGTTGACTTTATAGCTGTCGGCCACCATTGCTAGTACCAACCACTAGTGTCTTCCTTTTTATCTACAAGGACTTCGCCGCCCTGGGCTCCTAAGTGTATGAAAGTATGGCACGGAGCGACGGCGCCGAATACCCATATTTACACAAAGAATTTTAGAGCGCCCGCCGCGGGATTCGAACCGGCGACCTCTGGATTGGAGTCCAGTGCGCGGTCCGATTGATCCACACGGGCGGGACAATTATGAAATAAGGAAATTAAAAAATTAGGAAATTAGGAAACCAGGGAATTAGGAAATTTGGAAATTATGATAATAGCAAATTAGTAAAATAAAGAAAATTAGGAAATTATGAAACAAGGAAATTAAGAAATTAGGAAATTAGAAAATTAATATGTGAGGAAATTAGAATGTTAGGAAGTTAGGAAATTAGGAAATGTGGAAATTAGGAAATATGGAAATGAGGAAATTAGGAAATAAGGAAGTTAGGAAATTTGGAAATTAGGAAATAATGAAATTTTTAAAATTAGGAAACTAGGAAGTTAGGATATTAGGAAATAAGGAAATTAGGATATATGGCTGGTACAAAAGTTTATTTATTTTTGAATTCTTAAATTCTTAATTTTTTAAATTTCTTTATTCTTAAATTTTCAATCCAGATTTTTTAATTTTGGAAGAAATAGAGTGTTAGATTTTTATAATTTCGAGGTTTCCGTAAATTTGTATTTACGAATTTCTATATTTCCGATTTTTAAAACTTTTGGAATTTCGACTTGTACATTCGTTGCGAATTTTAACATTTTTGATCTATTGAGTTTATAAAAACGTAAAAAATTCAAATTATTATTCAATTCTGCATATTTTTAATTTTGATTCTCCAAATTTCAGATTTTTGTTGAAATTTTCTTAATCATTTAAAAAAAATGTTATTTAAAATTTCTGGAATGTTTGTTTTTTTCATATTTTTGAATTTGTTGTTTGGTTGGATTTCAAAATTTCAGATTATTATTGTATTTTCAGTAAGAACATAGATATTTGTATGATTATTGTCAAGTTTCATTTCACTCTGATTTACTTCATTTTGGTCCCGCGAGTGTGGGTAAATCGGACAGTGCAGGGGACTCATAATCCAGAGGTAGCTGGTTGATACTAGCAATAAATTGTTGGTGACACGATGGCCGACATCTATAAAGACAACTTCTTTTTTTACTCCATTTTGACCAAAAAACTAAATCTGTCCTTTTAGTTTCAATATTCTGCTTTTTGAGATTCGGCGGGAATTTTAAATATTATTATATCCAATTCAAAATTATCAAAACGTTTGTAATTATCAGTCGCATTCAAAAAGAAAAATTACAATTCTTTGATTTTTCATCAAAACATATTAACAGTCGAGCACGTTCATTCGAGTTCGGGAAATCTGTTAGCTTTTTGCCTTTAGCATTTTCAACAAACAGGTTATTAAATTAATACTGAATTTTGGTTGATTTAACTGAAAATTGGCAGTGACAAGTACGTTTATGTTAAAATTTACGAAAGTAAAATCAACAATTTTATTTGTTAAAAATTCTGGGCACAATCTCTCCGTGTACATGGTTAAAACTGCTGTCCCAATTTGCCCCATGTGTCCCGATTCACCCCAGTTGACGGTACTGTTTGAAACTTTTAAAAAATAAATATAAAATAAAGCACATTTTTTCTGAAATTAACACTGTATTATTAAATGTTGTTTATTCTTGCCATCAAAGGTTTCTTTTCCAATTAAAAGTAAAACACTTTTACCGATGCAACGATTTTGTTCCATAAATGCTGACTGAAATGTCAAATTCGAAATAAATTCCTTCAGATGCAAACCGCCACGGCAATTAGCCATTGGCTCGCCGCGGCGATTGAGGGGCGAATGATATTGAAACATTTCAGCGATCAGTTTGAACCGCCCAGGGCGATGCGCCCATGGAACGCCAAGGCAGATGGAGGGCGGACGAAATTGAAAAATTTCAAATGTCAAATTTCAACCGCCCTCGGTCCGCCAGGGCGGTTCTAGGGCGGACCACATGATCAGTAACGACCGCCGATACGTAACGTCCGCACTGAGTTAAGCTATTCTGGCAGTTTGCTTGCCCAGTGAAAATTTTGGCTCGAGCTTCGAGTCGACCTGGTTCGAGATCGAGCCTGAATCGAGTCGAGGCTAGAGCGTCCAATTTCCCGGGGTTACAAAATTCCCGGAAAACGGGAAATTTTCAACAAATTTCCCGGGAAATCCCGGGAATTCCCGGGAAATTTGAAATCCATCGAAAATTTTTCTGATCCTGCTTTTGATTAATATTTTGCAACAAAATTGTTTAGAATAGCAACTATAATGGTCAAAATAAGTGTTAGGTTCAATTAATGCCTTGGCTGCTTGTAAAAAAACATACAACTTCAAGAAAATTTATAAATTTTCTAAATATATAAGCTTTCTTTCAATTCGTTCAAAACATAAAAAAATAATGATTAGTATTTTGTTTTGATAAGAAGTACCTCGGTATTATTTTTAATCACAGTGTTTGGAATGTGAGTAAAATGAATCCATGCTCCAAAACTATAAAATTGCTTTTGAATACGTCTCTGTGACCAGTTTGAGAGAATATGATAAAGAATAATATTGATAATATAGTTGAAATGAAAAAAGTCATGCAGCAAATATGTTTTTCATGGCAAATATTTTATCCAGAACAAATCTTACTGCTTTGAGCTCATAAATAAATAGATAAGCATTGAATTGTATCAGACCGAGTGTCCGAGCGGGATAACTGTGATATTATGCACTGGAAAGATAACACTTGCTTATTGATTTTAACTGCTTTTATTTATTACATTGACACGAGTACTGACTGACACAAGCACAAGCACAAACCCAAGCACAAGACTATTGGCTGCTCAACTGACAACAGAGCACAAGCATAAGGAACACTGACTAATGACTGCACAATACAAAAAAAAGACCCCCCCGTCAGTACACTACAACACAAGAAGCACAAGCATAAGAAGGCCCCCGACTGAACAAGCTCAGGCCGTTAAATACTAAGATCACTGAACTGTGATCTACCAGTGCCCTAGGTCGTGGTCGAAAAATGTTATACAAAACATCAGGTGTCAAGCGTTACCGCTACCTGAATGTTTTGTATAACACACCGCGTGTGCTAGACTAGTTACCGTTGTCGTGAGCTTGACATTGTTCATGACAAACAATAACTGTAGTCTATGTATAGTAGGTAAGCGACTTAGGGTCGCTACATCTCCCCTTCCTTAACAGCTTGAAATTAATCTTGAAGAGATTGATTTCAAGTAGATAGTTGTAAGTTTTTGGTAAAATATTATAATTTTTTCTAACTTTACGTTGGTCCTTGCTACCTCAGGGATGTCTTCTTGGATGTCTTCCGTCTCTCGTTATGACTCTGGGGTGTCTTCGGGGATGTCTTCTGTCTCGCGATATGACTCTGGGGTGTCTTCGGGGATAATCACGGTTGTCCTGGCTGCTTCGATGATGTACGTCTGGGCTGTGTTGACGATATTGACTCTGTTGTTCCAACCGTTGACTTTAAGTGTTCAATCTGTTGTTGATGCCATCTCTTGTTAAACTTTTCGTATCTCGTTGGCTTGATACGGTATGATTGAACTTCCATTAGTTCGTTTGATCAATTCTGTCAAGGCAAACACTGCCAAAAATCTGTTCAGGCAACCATTGCCGAAATAAATGCAGTCTAAGTTCATTACTTAGCCGCTAATAACACTTCGGTTATTAATGAATAAGGCGCAATCTAGGAGCATCATCTCCCAGTCGCCGTCTTTAAATTCGTATGTTGATACCGTATATATTTGTCTTTCCAACGAGGTTCCATCGATCTCTCCTCTTGCCATTCTCATCAATAGAACACCATACAACATTGAGTAACATTGAAGATCGCCAATTTTCATCATCTGGAGTAACGCCAAGGACCCTTCGTTGTCCTATCTTGAAGATGTATCGGACCGTGTGTCCGAGCGGGATAACTGTGATATTATGCACTGGAAAGATAACACTTGCTTATTGATTTTAACTGCTTTTATTTATTACATTGACACGAGTACTGACTGACACAAGCACAAGCACAAACCCAAGCACAAGACTATTGGCTGCTCAACTGACAACAGAGCACAAGCATAAGGAACACTGACTAATGACTGCACAATACAAAAAAAGACCCCGACTGAACAAGCTCAGGCCGTTAAATACTAAGAAGATGTATCGGACCGTGTGTCCGAGCGGGATAACTGTGATATTATGCACTGGAAAGATAACACTTGCTTATTGATTTTAACTGCTTTTATTTATTACATTGACACGAGTACTGACTGACACAAGCACAAGCACAAACCCAAGCACAAGACTATTGGCTGCTCAACTGACAACAGAGCACAAGCATAAGGAACACTGACTAATGACTGCACAATACAAAAAAAGACCCCGACTGAACAAGCTCAGGCCGTTAAATACTAAGATCACTGAACTGTGATCTACCAGTGCCCTAGGTCGTGGTCGAAAAATGTTATACAAAACATCAGGTGTCAAGCGTTACCGCTACCTGAATGTTTTGTATAACACACCGCGTGTGCTAGACTAGTTACCGTTGTCGTGAGCTTGACATTGTTCATGACAAACAATAACTGTAGTCTATTGGTACGTTCGTTTGATGGCTAGTTCCGCACTGAGTGCCGCACTCAGAGCTGTCAAAGTGTTTGTTTGAAGAAACTAGCGCTGGTGCCGCACGAGTTTTGCCTCCATCTTGGAACTGAAAGTGCGAGTGCCGCACTCGATTTTTTTCTAGTTTCGTGCGAGTTTCTCGCACACCAACAAACGATGTTTGTAAACATCGAAATCAGCTGTTCGTTGTTTTCGATTTGTTCGCGTGTGAATGGTGGAAAATTGGACAAATTGGATTGCGGTTATCGAAATTCGGGTAAGTATCTTTTTAATTATCATGGCTCCGGTTTTATTGACCTCGGAATCGGTTCCAGAAGGCTTCCCGAGCAAGAGGGAGTATGCTTCTTGGACTTCCGGATGGTTTTGCCGGTTCTATGAACATCCGGAAGGAGTTCCCTGCGCAAGAGGGATGATGATTTTTGGCCTCCCGGATGGGGTTTGTCGATTCCGTGGCCATTCTGAAGGTTTCCCTGCGTAAGAGTAACGATGCTTCATGACCTTCCGGAAGGGTTTTCCCGGTTCTGTAACCATCCGGAAGGAATTCCCTGCGCAAGAGGGATGATGTTTCTTGGCCTTCCGGATGATTTTTGCTGAGTCTGTCACCATCCGGAAGGAGTTCTTTGCGTAAAAGGGAGAAAGTGGCCATTAAGAGATTGGGTTGATTTTCCGGATGTTTGTTTTTTTTTTTGCAGGAAAAAGCTGTTATGTAAAATATAATATATCATTAAAATATTTTCCTGCTTTTTCTTCATGCACATCACCGTTTTACGGCACCTGTTGTGATTTAGATGCTTTGATGTCTCCCGATAACGACCAAGCAAGCAGCGGCGGACATTCCGACGGCGATGGACGCTACTAAACCCGTGGTGGAGATCGTTACCACAATAATCGGAGCGGTGGGAACGGCGTGGCGGGGTAAATAATCTCAAGGTTAACAACAGCCGATGCGGTGGCTACATAAATCGCGGCGGAAGGGGCCGGTGTGGAAACCCGCATCAGCAGCAACACCTTCAGCAGTAGCTGACTTCCCAGGTGAGAGTTTGGATGGGGCAGGTGATTATGTCACTAACTTTGGTACTTACATGTTTCAGGGTAAACTCTGACACCACACGAGTTCCCAGAAAATGATAGTAGTGGCGTTTCCGTCGATTAATGCGGGAGCAAAGGTCGCGCCTTCATCAAACGTCTGCTCCAGGTGGAGCAAAGGCGCGCATCTGCGGAGTCCTCATCCTCATCAGCTAGGTCGACGAAGCCGCGGAAGAGAACTTTGCGCATGCCTTCATCAACAACGCGCGGATGGGCGACTACGTATCAAGCGGATCGCGCGGGCTGCTGGAGCACACTCTCATCATAGATCACTGCACCGGAGACAAGTGGTACATGTTTAGGTGAGTCTCATTTTTTTACTTCGTTAGTAGGATTTTTTAAGTTTCTTTCGAAATTCCAGATTCTTCGAAAAAAACACAAACGTCTGCTCGAGGCCAAAGACCAGATGGCCAAGAAGGAGGCTACCGCCCGTGGTCAGGATGACGTTTACGACGGAATTCCTGGACGACGAAGGGTTTGATTTGTACCTGAATCGGAGGTATGAATGATCGCGATATCCTCCGCAACTTGCAGCGCAAGCTCAAATCGGTTATTCAACCGTCGCAAGCAGTACCCTTTGAAACTGGTGCTGACCCCGATTCGTGAGTTGGACAAGCAAATCTTTAAATATTCAAAGAAACGTCTTGTATGCACGAAACGGTGGACCTGTACAACATTCGCTTCCCCGTGCTGGAAGAGGCCGACCGTAGCTGGACTTGGGATGCGAGTGCCACCAGAAGAGTCGAATCGAGTGCTAATAATAAAATTGTGAAATAATTTGCTTTAAAATATATACTTCTGCGTAAAATGACCTGTTTTAAGTTATTCTTAACAAAATTAAATTTCACTGTTGAACAGCATTTTTCATTGTAAAATTTACAGGAGAAACTCGTTATTAAAGCACTGTTGAACGGCGTTTTATATCGAGCAATTCAACATTAAAATAACAGCGAAGTCCACTGTTTCCTATAAAAAAAAACTTCGTTGTGAATACGCTTAACCAACCCGCTGCGATTGCCATGCGGCGCGCCAGGTTCCAGATCAATTGATAATCACGGACATTCGCGGCGATTAACAACGAATCAGTGAATCAATAAGATTAGAAAAACAGTTCGTGTATTTTCTGAACTATATGGTGTAATGTTAGAGATCATTAAAAAAATTAAGAAAATAAACAAATCGACTGAATACTTAAAATATTTTGCTATAAGATAGTCGACTTTCCCGCCGTGGACATAGTCGGGTTGGACCAGCCAAACGTGGTCCCGGGACAAAGCAGTAGGATAAATGGAATGAACTTGTCTTATCTCAATTGAGCGAAGTGTTCCGTCCAGTACGTTTTCCATAGTACCTGATGATAATATGTACCATGCGTCGCTACAAATAAATCTATAATTTTAAAATTCAGGCAAAAATGCCAAGCATTGCAGGAACTACAATATATTAAAAAAAAATTAAGGAAATCCAAATAATTACAAATTCCAAAAACTCAAAAAAAACTATTTTACTCAATAACAAGATCCAAAATCCTATACATACTAAAACTTTTAAAATAAAAAAAAGATAATTGTTTGTAACTCTGAAATTTCGTATTGTTCAAAAATTCCTAATATTCATAAAATTTATGAAATTTCTAAAACCATTAACATTTCTGTAATTCTAAAGATATCAAGAAATTTTTCAAAATAATTCGATGCCAACATTTCAAAAAGCATCATGTACACACCATCCTTTTTGAGAAAAACGCATTTGAATGTTGAGCATCAATTTTCAATTCCCATTTTAATATAAAAGCAAAATACGATGTTCTAATGATAACAAACGATGAAAGAGGTGGTTTTATTGATACTTGATCATCCAAATTCAATAAAACATTATTTCCGTAATTTTATTTGAGAAAAACAAACATAACTTCTTTTGAAAATTATTCAAATTCGCAAGCCAATTAAAATTCCTGTACATATTAGGAAATAAATGATTTTTTTTAAATTCCTAAAATTCCTAGGCTTCCAAAAATTCAAGAAATTTTTAAAATTCTAAGATTCCAGAAATTCCTAAAATTCTCAAACTCTACAAATTTTCTTAAATTTTATAGGTTCTTAATATTCCCAAAAATTCCAAGCATTCAACATGATCTAAAAAATCCTGAAATTCTATTAACTCTTATATTCGTAACGTTCCAGAAATAATCAAAATTTAAAATTTCAGGTATTGTAAATAGAAAATAGAAAAATATTTGAAATTCTTAAAAAAAAACAATCATAAATTTGAAAAATTACAGAAATACCTGAAATAACATTAACTCTTAGAACTCATGAAATTCTTTTTAAAAAAATGCGTGATTTTATATTTTAATATTTATTTATTTAAAAAATAAAAATATCCAGCCTGATGTTTGGAATTTTAAGCAGTATTTTTTTTTTGGATAATAGAATTTAAGAGATTTCTGGAATCAAAGAACTTCAGAATATTATAGTTTTTTTTCTAATGGAGTTATTAATTAAAAAATCTGGAATTTTAGATTTTTTTTAAATATTTCTAGAATTTTAGGAGTTTTAAGAACTTTAAGATTTTTTTTTGGGAATCCAGAAATTTTAGGTTATTTAGGAATTTAAAAAATGTCTGTAAATTTAGAATTTCAGGAATTTCTTTACTCAAGTATTTTGTTGGATTGTTTTGAGGTATAGTTTTTGGAATTTTAGAGTTTTATGAATGATTAGAATTTAAAATCTTCAGTAATTGAAACCTTTTGGAAATTTAAAATGTTTTTGGATTTTTAAAATTAAAAAAAAAGTGATTTAAAAGAATCTGGAATTTAGATATGTTAGCGTTTTCGAATATTCTTCAATTATTGGAAATAATAGTTTTTTTTTTTATAAATTTTAAATGCTTACGAAATTTTAGAAAATTTAGATTTTTTGGAATTTTAGCAATTTTTGAAATTTGATCTTTTGGGAATTTCTGGATTTATAAATTTTGAGAATTCTGTAATCTTCAAATTCCAAAAATTCTCAAGTTCCAGGAATTTCAGAAAATCCATATATTCCATCTCGTATTCCATGAATTCTTAAATTTTTGAAAATAACAAAAAAAAATCTAAACTATTTTGAAATTTCTAATACTTTTAACATTCCAGAATAAAAAAAATCTTAGTTTAAAAAATTCACAAAAATCTAACTTTAATCAAAAATATGAATTTCCAGTGTAAAAATTTAATAAAATTCTAAAATTACAGAAATTCTTCGAATTCTAAAATTCATTAATGACCTATATTTCTTTAAATTGGTATGATCATTAAAAAAATATAACATATTTTATAACACTTATTTTTTAATTATAATATTTTAAGAATATTTGAAGAACTTCAGGTTTATGGAATTTCGTTGATAACTGTCACTCTTGCTAGTGAATCTGAAGCTCATTAGAGAACGGCCATCTAAAACAAAAAGTAAGCTCCAGGCTAGGCTCCAGGTTCTTACGAACCGCTTTCCGGGTTCCAATATTGGATATGATCGTTCATGAGACAGGATCCGACATACACCATTAATACCAGCGCGGAGGTACGTTCAATTCGCAACGATCTCATTTTGACTGACGTTTTTTGAACCAAAACAAAACACCACGCACGCACACAAGCATAAAAACTGAGAGCAAAACTGGACCGTTCGTTTGAACCAAAACTGGCACTCGACGAGTGCGGCACTCAGTGCCGCACCGGCTCTTCAAACGAACGTACCATATGTATAGTAGGTAAGCGACTTAGGGTCGCTACAGAATTTATCTTAAAAACGTGCTATTCACTTGAAATACCATTTTTAAGTAATCACAACTCAAAGTTTTCAAATGTTTGGAGCGAGTATTTGATATGTTTGCATTTTATGGGCACCTTTTATATAATACGATGTAGTTTTTTTTAATGATTTTTTAATGATTTTGGTTAAAAGAATTTTCATTGCAAAAAAATAGTTTAGTAGTTTCGTATTTAAACCTCTTACGTCCTTGGTAGCTATAGTGCTCTATAAGTTTTCAACTTTGAACTGTAATTTCTGGAACACTCTTAAGCAAGTAAACATTTAATGATACCATTTCAATTTTCTTCCAATTTGGTCATGGTAAACATAATGTAAAAACAACTCAATTTTGATCTTGGCGGGGAGAGGGTCCTTATTTTCAAATAATATAACAACAATTTTCGTTTAAAAAGCTTACCAAAATTATAATAGTTTATTTGTATTCCATATTATCGTTATTTTTGTTGCCCAACAAATAAACAAGATCTATTCCCAGTTGTGAATGCTTCAGAAATTAATACACGGAGAGACCGGCCAGGGCAAATCTAAGAAATTCTTGGTTAATTTAACTATAAGTATGGGCTAATTTTTTACACAGCTTTTTTTCAACAATCGATTGTTGATTTTGTTAACCCGAAATTGCTGACCACCAGTAGGTAAAAGTAACAAAAAAATAGTTAGAATTGCCATTTTTGTTGGTTAAATGACCGAAAAAAAATTCTAGCAGTCGACTGCTAGAATATTTTTTTCAGAAAATTAACTATTTTTTTGTTTTCAGCTGAATAATTGTTAAATATTCTGTAAAAACAGGCTGGACAATATTTTTCAACTATTTTTAACTTTTTTTCGTTGTATCAACTGAACTATTTTTGCATGCAGCAAATTATTAGTGGTTTATAACAAAACATTTCTTAATTAAACATAATTTATGTTAGTGTCTATATATATTTTCTTTAATTATTTAACGATACAGGCTGGGCCGAATTTCTAGCTATATTTTTAACTAATGTCTTACTTGAATACAGAAAAATATTCGTACATGTAGTCAGTAATTAGCTGTAGTTAGCAATATTTTTATTTAATTTGCAGTAAATTTTGTAATAATGCCTCACAAATTAACTTGTTGTACTTGTACTTATTTGTATTTTTTTAATTGTTATTATAAAACATGTTATGTTTGATTAATGTTTTAAAAATAATTATAATAAAAAAAGCATTTTACAAATTTTGTTAAACATGTTCAAAAAATATGTTTAATTTCTCGTAAATTCCTTAAAAGTAGAAACCGAGCAAAAATTTCACCAAGTTTTAAGCTTATATTTTTATTATGTTGTATACAATTAAGTGTTGTATTCACTTACCATCACTGAGAAATCATCCGATAAGTCGTCATCATCTACAACGGTCTCATGTTTAGTTATTTTTCTTGAGGTTGGACCCAGAATTTACACCAAGGCGAACCTTTTGCTGCAAATAGACATATGAAATTTATTAATAATCTAATAAAAAAATTAATTCCGGCTCTAAACTGATAAAAGGAACGTAAATAAATGTAATTATAAACAAGAAATATCAATAATGCTACTTACCCAGTTTGCACTAATTTAACAACTACTTTTGGCAACATACTTTCATTGCATTTGATTCAATTTATTTAACGTACTCCGATTCCTGAAAACAATATTTTGAGTTTTACTTACCAGTTTATTGAGCAGTCTTTTTCAACAGCATTTTTAAAATATTAATATCTTCTTTTTATATCTTTTATATATTTTATTTTTTAGACATTTCCCACCATCGAATTTTTATTTTGATATAATGTGTACGCATTTCCATGTATTTTATGGTTGATGATTCTGAAATATCCATCGTAAGCACGAAGGTTCCTGGTGATTCAGTTTTCTAATTAAAAACACAATAGATAAATTGTTGTGTAAAATTAAACCCATACTTACTTAGATTAACCAACATTTTGTTAAATTTGCCCGTGCAAGTATTGTCGTGCAAGAGTTGGCCCGCCTCTTCCTTCCACTGCCCCTCTCTTTCCTCCAAACATTATCATAAAGTCCCCTCGCATCAGATGTCCCCATTGCGAATGTCCTCGTTTTGCTCTTCATAGTTTATCACCTGCAAAGAAATCATCAACAAACTTACTCACCAATTCCACCTTCACAGTTGCAGCAGTGTGCACTTCGATTTGCCACTTCAACCTAGCCAAATAGTGTAATTTTCACCTTTCACATCCTCTTACTTCACAATTAACAACACAAACTCAACAAACCGACCGCTCTCGTTCGAATCCTGACTTCAAATGACAGATGTAAACAAACCCAAGTTTATCTTCTAAATATTCAACCAAATGTAAATTATATTCAACCAACAAAATTTTTGATTTTCCTAAAACAAAAGCTAACAGTCGAGCACGTTCATTCGAGTTCGGGAAATCTGTTAGCATTTTGCCTCTAGCATTTTCAACAAACAGGTTATTAAATAAATACTGAATTTTAGTTATTTTAACGGAATATTGGCAGTAACAAGTACGTTTTTGTTAAAATTTACGAAAGTAAAATCAACAATTTTAATTGTTAAAATTTCTGGGCACAGTCTCTCCGTGTACCATCTGAAATAAATCTTGACATGGAATTTTCAGAAGGAATGATAAGTTCTATAAGAACAGTAAATTGAATCTAATAAAATAAAATTGAGTTCTTTCTTAGTTCCTTCATTATTTTTTTTTTGTAAGTTTAAAAAAATGTACCAAAAAAAATTGAAAATGTATACTTCCGCTTGAATTTCGGAAATTCCCGGGAAATTTAGAAATTTCCCGGGAAACGGGAAATATTTTTTTTCGGGAAATCCCGGGAATTCCCGGGATTTTTTTTCCCGGGACGGGAAATTGGACGCTCTAGTCGAGGCTCAAACAAAATTCTCAGTGGGTGGTTACATGAGAGTCGCGACGCCTGCCTCAATTTGTTCTGCAGTAGCAGCAAGTGCTGCCAGAAGAGCTTAAAGAAAAAGTTGAAGTTTTCTGCGGTGGTGTTATTAATTCTGTAACATTCTTCATATTTTTTCGCACTCTTCGGCAAAGTTGTTCCCTGGAACACGAACTATGAGCTCGTGAGGTTGATGAAAAATTCAAAAATCATTAATGGACTCAAAACTCAAAACCAAAACGCACCGATTATACGGGTTTAAATCCCAATTAAATTTCAAAGTCAAAGCGCCAGGTCCTGTCACAACCAAACAATATCATATTTAGGATTCGGGCTTAGTGTATCCAGGGGATCATGCCCTGAAATGTACGCAAAATTCACTCATTTTGATACATCCTACCAACATATACTCATTCATATTACAGGGTGAATATTAATTGGGAAAATTTATACAAGAATAGATTTAGAATTTTTTTTTTTTAGATTTAGAAACTAGTTTTTCTACGATTTTATCAGCAAGTGGCGCTACTTCCATTCAAATATACACAACAGTGAGATTTTTATTTGAAATGTACAATTTAATTCACCGTCTTTAGCTTTGGATCTAACCCAAAAAAGCTGCGGGTATTTTTTCTGTTTATATTTCCTTTAGTAAAGGGACACTTTCTATAGACTTGTGACTAGAGCGTCCAATTTCCCGTCCCGGGAAAAAAAATCCCGGGAATTCCCGGGATTTCCCGAAAAAAAATATTTCCCGTTTCCCGGGAAATTTCTAAATTTCCCGGGAATTTCCGAAATTCAAGCGGAAGTATACATTTTCAATTTTTTTTGGTACATTTTTTTAAACTTACAAAAAAAAAATAATGAAGGAACTAAGAAAGAACTCAATTTTATTTTATTAGATTCAATTTACTGTTCTTATAGAACTTATCATTCCTTCTGAAAATTCCATGTCAAGATTTATTTCAGATGGTATTAATTTCTGAAGCATTCACAACTGGGAATAGATCTTGTTTATTTGTTGGGCAACAAAAATAACGATAATATGGAATACAAATAAACTATTATAATTTTGGTAAGCTTTTTAAACGAAAATTGTTGTTATATTATTTGAAAATAAGGACCCTCTCCCCGCCAAGATCAAAATTGAGTTGTTTTTACATTATGTTTACCATGACCAAATTGGAAGAAAATTGCAATGGTATCATTAAATGTTTACTTGCTTAAGAGTGTTCCAGAAATTACAGTTCAAAGTTGAAAACTTATAGAGCACTATAGCTACCAAGGACGTAAGAGGTTTAAATACGAAACTACTAAACTATTTTTTTGCAATGAAAATTCTTTTAACCAAAATCATTAAAAAATCATTAAAAAAACTACATCGTATTATATAAAAGGTGCCCATAAAATGCAAACATATCAAATACTCGCTCCAAACATTTGAAAACTTTGAGTTGTGATTACTTAAAAATGGTATTTCAAGTGAATAGCACGTTTTTAAGATAAATTCAATGCTTATCTATTTATTTATGAGCTCAAAGCAGTAAGATTTGTTCTGGATAAAATATTTGCCATGAAAAACATATTTGCTGCATGACTTTTTTCATTTCAACTATATTATCAATATTATTCTTTATCATATTCTCTCAAACTGGTCACAGAGACGTATTCAAAAGCAATTTTATAGTTTTGGAGCATGGATTCATTTTACTCACATTCCAAAGACTGTGATTAAAAATAATACCGAGGTACTTCTTATCAAAACAAAATACTAATCATTATTTTTTGATGTTTTGAACGAATTGAAAGAAAGCTTATATATTTAGAAAATTTATAAATTTTCTTGAAGTTGTATGTTTTTTTACAAGCAGCCAAGGCATTAATTGAACCTAACACTTATTTTGACCATTATAGTTGCTATTCTAAACAATTTTGTTGCAAAATATTAATCAAAAGCAGGATCAGAAAAATTTTCGATGGATTTCAAATTTCCCGGGAATTCCCGGGATTTCCCGGGAAATTTGTTGAAAATTTCCCGTTTCCCGGGAATTTTGTAACCCCGGGAAATTGGACGCTCTATTGTGACAACTGCTGAAAAAAGTTGAATTTCCCTTCTAAAGTTGAATTTTCTTCATGAAAAGGGGATAATGCGCTTCAGCTGTGGTCACAACTCAAGCGAGTTTTCCATCTATGATCCCCAAAACCAGTTTTGGACCGATCTGGCCACTTTGGGACCGGTTCCCGGTACTCCGGTGGAACCCGGAATATGGCAATTTACGGGATTATTTCTGAATAATTTTTCACAGGCAATATGGGTGTCAAAGTTCATCATTTTCAAAACAAAGCTCATCCATGATCACCAAAACCACTTTTGGACCGATCTGGCCACTTTGGGACCGGTTCCCGGTACTCCGGTGAAACCCGGAATAAGGCAAATTACGGGATTATTTCTGAACAATTTTTGAATGGGCAATATGGGTGTCAAAGTTCATCATTTTCAAAATCAAGCTCATCCATGATCCCCAGAACCACTTTTGGATCGATCTGGCCACTTTGGAACCGGTTCCCGGTACTCCGGTGGAACCCGGAATATGGCAATTTACGGGATTATTTCTGAATAATTTTTGACTGGGCAATATGGATGTCAAAGTTCATCATTTTCAAAATTTAGCTCATCCATGATCCCCAGAACCACTTTTGGATCGATCTGGCCACTTTGGGACCGGTTCCCGGTACTCCGGTGAAACCCGGAATAAGGCAAATTACGGGAATATTTCTGAACAATTTTTGACTGGACAATAAGGGTGTCAAAGTTCATCATTTTCAAAATGTAGCTCAACCATGATCCCCAGAACCACTTTTGGATCGATCTGGCCACTTTGGGACCGGTTCCCGGTACTCCGGTGGAACCCGGAATATGGCAATTTACGGGATTATTTCTGAATAATTTTTCACAGGCAATATGGGTGTCAAAGTTCATCATTTTCAAAACAAAGCTCATCCATGATCACCAAAACCACTTTTGGACCGATCTGGCCACTTTGGGACCGGTTCCCGGTACTCCGGTGGAACCCGAAATATGGCAAATTACGGGATTATTTCTGAATAATTTTTGGCAGGGCAATATGGGTGTCAAAGTTCATCATTATCAAAATTTAGCTCATCCATGATCCCCAGAACCACTTTTGGATTGATCTGGCCACTTTGGGACCGGTTCCCGGTACTCCGGTGGAACCCGGAATATGGCAATTTACGGGATTATTTCTGAATAATTTTTGGCAGGGCAATATGGATGTCAAAGTTCATCATTTTCAAAATTTAGCTCATCCATGATAACCAGAACCACTTTTGGACCGATCTAGCCACTTTGGGACCGGTTCCCGGTACTCCGGTGAAACCCGGAATAAGGCAAATTACGGGAATATTTCTGAACAATTTTTGACTGGACAATAAGGGTGTCAAAGTTCATCATTTTCAAAATTTAGCTCATCCATGATCCCCAGAACCACTTTTGGATCGATCTGGCCACTTTGGGACCGGTTCCCGGTACTCCTGTGGAACCCGGAATATGGCAATTTACGGGATTATTTCTGAATAATTTTTCACAGGCAATATGGGTGTCAAAGTTCATCATTTTCAAAACAAAGCTCATCCATGATCACCAAAACCACTTTTGGACCGATCTGGCCACTTCGGGACCGGTTCCCGGTACTCCGGTGGAACCCGAAATATGGCAATTTACGGGATTATTTCTGAATAATTTTTGGCAGGGCAATATGGGTGTCAAAGTTCATCATTATCAAAATTTAGCTCATCCATGATCCCCAGAACCACTTTTGGATCGATCTGGCTACTTTGGGACCGGTTCCCGGTACTCCGGTGGAACCCGGAATATGGCAATTTACGGGATTATTTCTGAATAATTTTTCACAGGCAATATGGGTGTCAAAGTTCATCATTTTCAAAACAAAGCTCATCCATGATCCCCAAAACAACCTTTGGACCGATCTGGCCACTTTAGAACCGGTTCCCGGTACTCCGGTGAAACCCGGAATAAGGCAAATTACGGGATTATTTCTGAACAATTTTTGACTGGGCAATATGGGTGTCAAAGTTCACCATTTTCAAAATTTAGCTCATCCATGATCCTCAGAACCACTTTTGGATCGATCTGGCCACTTTGGGATCGGTTCCCGGTACTCAGGTAGAACCCGGAATATGGCAAATTACGGGATTATTTCTGAATATTTTTGACAGGGCAATATTGATGTCAAAGTTCATCATTTTCAAAACAAAGCTCATCCATGATCACCAAAACCACTTTTGGACCAATCTGGCCACTTTGGGACCGGTTCCCGGTACTCCGGTGGAACCCGGAATACGGCAATTTACGGGATTATTTCTGAATAATTTTTCACATGCAATATGGGTGTCAAAGTTCATCATTTTCAAAACAAAGCTCATCTATGATCCCCAAAACCACCTTTGGACCGATCTGGCCACTTTAGAACCGGTTCCCGGTACTCCGGTGAAGCCCGGAATAAGGCAAATTACGGGATTATTTCTGAACAATTTTGACTGGGCAATATGGGTGTCAAAGTTCACCATTTTCAAAATTTAGCTCATCCATGATCCTCAGAACCACTTTTGGATCGATCTGGCCACTTTGGGATCGGTTCCCGGTACTCAGGTAGAACCCGGAATATGGCAAATTACGGGATTATTTCTGAATATTTTTTGACAGGGCAATATTGATGTCAAAGTTCATCATTTTCAAAACAAAGCTCATCCATGATCATCAAAACCATTTTTGGACCAATATGGCTAAATTATGAAAATGATGAACATTGACATCCATATTGCCCTGTCAAAAAATATTCAGAAATAATCCCGTAATTTTCCTTATTCCGAGTTCCACCGGAGTACCGGGAACCGGTCCCAAAGTGGCCAGAACGGTCCAAAAGTGGTTCTGGGGATCATGGATGAGCTAAATTTTGAAAATGATGAACTTTGACATCCATATTGCCCTGCCAAAAATTATTCAGAAATAATACCGTAAATTGCCATATTCCGGGTTCCACCGGAGTACCGGGAACCGGTTCCAAAGTGGCCAGATCGATCCAAAAGTGGTTCTGGGGATCATGGATGAGCTTGATTTTGAAAATGGTGAACTTTGACACCCATATTGCCCAGTCAAAAATATTCAGAAATAATCCCGTAATTTTCCTTATTCCGAGTTCCACCGGAGTACCGGGAACCGGTCCCAAAGTGGCCAGATCGCATTCGCATTCGCATTCGCATTCGCATGGAGATGGTGATCTTAGCGGGTTGCAGACTGGATTTCTTCATGTATATGTGATGATTGTCCAGCCCAGGTTGCTTAGAAAATGATTAAAGGGAATTAAAACCAATTCTACCCGAACAGGACAGGCAGCACCATGAAAGCCATCCATTGCCGGCCGCTCCCATCTCCACCTTTCACCGGGAGAGGAAAAAGGATTCGGAGCACGGGAAATGTTGATGCTTGACTTACTTAGAAAAAGGTAGCGAAACCGCAGGCTCTTTTTCCCAACCCTATTGTGGAACTCGACCAAATTGACCGTTTAACCAAATTTGATCGAATTTAACGGTGCACATCAACCAAAGCTTTTGCACCCAGATTTTTGTTACAGACATTTTAGTATCTTCAAAACTACGGGTACTATCGAAATTTTTGTTTATTCATCCCCTAAAGTACTGTCCACAAAGTAATTTACAACAAAGTTTGATTAATTTTACATTCCCGTTATTGCAGGATTGGGTCCGTAAGTTTGACTATTTAGGAATAAGAAGACAACAACTTCCTTCGTTGCTGTGCACCCTTAAACAACAGGGCTGCGTAAGCGTCGCGTGGAGTTGGTATTTGTGTAGGGTAAGGGTCTGGGAGTCGCTCTAAGCAAGCGATACGACCATTGGCATAAATGAGTTTAGATGGTGTGGCATTAATCTCAAGGCAAGCAATCGGATGCTGCTGTCGAGACACTTCCCGTTTATTTATTTGTCATATGTTAGAACTTTTATGGAGTGTTATATTATTCTCAAGGCAATAAAAAAGATGCTGCTGTTGAGACAGTTTTTTTAATTTAAGTTTTGGTAATTTAAATAGCTTATCCCGACGCGAATATTTAGTTAAGATCAAATCTTAGGCAGCCGGCTGCGGAAAGATAGGATCCGTGTTCAATATAATTATTTCTACTCCTGACTCTTTTGGCCACCGGGAAATTAATGTGAATATTTATTTTACTATACAAAAACCAAGAAAAATATTATAAATGACGGGAAAATATTCCAGTAAAGGGCCGTTTTTCTATGCTTATCGCGCTTATCGTGAAACAAGTTTCATAATTTTACCACGGAAATAATATTTGAAATGAACTTTTATCGAGAAAAAAACCTTAAATTATACACATATTCTTCAATGAGCCGGAACAAGGAGATCTTTTAAACTATTGTATGTTGAGAAAAGTTAACAAGATAAAATAACAGCATTTTAAATTAGTTAACCTCCTTAGAAATTAAAATGCATGTCACTAGTTAGCTTACTATTCCAGAAAAATCTTTTTAAACAACAAAAAAAATAATAAAAAAGTATCTCGTTAGGAACATTCAAATCATTGGCAACACTGTCACAAAAAAGTTGTCTAGATCAGTTGTGCCGGCTCAAACCCTTTCTCGCACACACTCACGCCTCATCCTCATACACACTTTCAAACTCTCATTTCTCAGAAGAATTCCTATTGGAATTGGCTCACCCGGTTTTGCTCCCCGCTAATTCTGCTGTTGGCCCGAAGGAAAGTTCCATGAAATCCTTCACTGCAGCCAGATAAATCTTTCCTTCGAGCGCACCTCCTCTCACCAAGCAACGGAGATTTCAAGCAAACCACAATGGAGCTCAGCCAATCACACAGACACACATCCAGAATGAACTCGATCGAGAGATTCTATTTCACTTTCAGCATTTTTCGCCAATCCAACCGACCAATGAGTCACTTTTTCAAATTGATTTTTTGCTGTTATTAATCTACATTAAGTACTTTTTCTAACTTCGGCTTTGAATTTCACTCGCGACAAATCAATTAAATTGCTATTTGTAAACTATGCCACCTCAAGAAAAACAATCATTTTGGCACCATTGACTCGCATACGAGTTGCATAGAAACTTTCATACAACCACTCTGCGGAACGATGAAAACTGAAACCACCCAAAGCAACCTGTCAAGATGTCGCGCAAATCAAACCAGAACGAAAATAACACAAAACAAATTATCACAAAACTACAGTTTTCCCTCAAATTTCGAAGAAACTCCATGTTTCTCGTGTGAAGCCAGGTCACCCGTCTCGAATTAACTACTTTTGCCACGGCCTTCGAAAATTTCACAGTTCAAATGCTAATTTAAAAACGCGCGACGGAGTACACAACCGGGCTGGATCAGAGCTCAACCGGTCCCAAAGTGGCCAGATCGGTCCAAAAGTGGTTCTGGGGATCATGGATGAGCTTGATTTTGAAAATGGTGAACTTTGACACCCATATTGCCCAGTCAAAAAATATTCAGAAATAATCCCGTAATTTTCCTTATTCCGAGTTCCACCGGAGTACCGGGAACCGGTCCCAAAGTGGCCAGATCGGTCCAAAAGTGGTTCTGGGGATCATGGATGAGCTTGATTTTGAAAATGGTGAACTTTGACACCCATATTGCCCAGTCAAAAATTTTTCAGAAATAATCCCGTAATTTTCCTTATTCCGAGTTCCACCGGAGTACCGGGAACCGGTCCCAAAGTGGCCAGATCGGTCCAAAAGTGGTTCTGGGGATCATGGATGAGCTTGATTTTGAAAATGGTGAACTTTGACACCCATATTGCCCAGTCAAAAATTGTTCAGAAATAATCCCGTAATTTGCCTTATTCCGAGTTTCACCGGAGTACCGGGAACCGGTCCCAAAGTGGCCAGATCGGTCCAAAGGTGGTTTTGGGGATCATAGATGAGCTTGATTTTGAAAATGATGAACTTTGACATCCATATTGCCCTGTCAAAAAATATTCAGAAATAATCCAGTAATTTTCCTTATTCCGGGTTCCACCGGAGTACCGGGAACCGGTCCCAAAGTGGCTAGATCGATCCAAAAGTGGTTCTGGCGATCATGGACGAGCTAAATTTTGAAAATGATGAACTTTGACACCCATATTGCCCAGTCAAAAATTGTTCAGAAATAATCCCGTAATTTGCCATATTCCGGGTTCCACCGGAGTACCGGGAACCGGTCCCAAAGTGGCCAGATCGGTCCAAAGGTGGTTTTGGGGATCATGGATGAGCTTTGTTTTGAAAATGATGAACTTTGACACCCATATTGCCCAGTCAAAAATTGTTCAGAAATAATCCCGTAATTTGCATTATTCCGGGTTTCACCGGAGTACCGGGAACCGGTCCCAAAGTGGCCAGATCGGTCCAAAAGTGGTTTTGGGGATCATAGATGAGCTTGATTTTGAAAATGATGAACTTTGACACCCATATTGTCATGATTGAAATAGTTTTATTGGTAGTTGGTAGAACAAAGATCGTAAGATGAAAAAATGTGTTTTTTTCCTAGATTTCTATTAACAAAATAGTGTGGGACCCAAAAATGGCCATTTTTGACCCTGTTTGACCCAGTGACCCACCGGAATATCTCCGGCCACCGGAACATTTCCGGGTTCTGCGGGTCATTTTCGGAAAATAGACATTCTAACGAGTCCAACTAATAAAGAAGTATGTAAATTGGTTGAGTTTTCGCTGAGTTATGGCCATTTTAGTGATTCCAATTTCACCCAGGCCTATACGGGTTAAAAAATATTCACCTATATCAGTTGTCAAACAGTTTTCCCTTCTTTAACCCTTTCGAGCCTGATGGGTCATATATGACCCAAATATAAAAATTTCCAAAACTACCCTATAATTTTCGTATGGTCATAAGAATCATTTTCCCATCATCGACTAAAAAAAATTTTTTTGAAAATTCAGGCCTTAAAGGGTTAAAGAATGGGAAATTCTACTTGTATCAGCAGTCAAGAGAGTTTTCCCTTCTTTAAAGAAGGGAAAATTCAACTTATGTTAGTAGTTATCTCAAGTCAAAGAAAGTTTTCACTTCTTTAAAGAAAGCTAAATTCAACTTGTGTCAGCAGTTATCACAAGTCAAGAGAATTTTCCCTTCTTGATTAGAGAGAAAATTCAAACATATAGGGATAATTCAACTCGTCTTAGTGTAATCACAAGAAGATAATTTTCCATTATTTAATTTGTGTCAGTAGTCATCACGAGCCAATGAGTTTTTTTCTTGGTTTTTTTTTCCTTCTTTAAATAATTGAAAATTATTTTTACTGGTGATAACTGCTGCCACAAGTTGAATTTACCTTTCTTTAAAGAAGGGAAAACTTTTTGACTGGTGAAAACTTTTTAAAAGAAGGGAAAACTCGCTTGAGTTATGACCACAGCTGAAGCGCATTTTCCCCTGTTTAATGAAGAAAATTAAACTTTAGAAGGAAAATTCAACTTTTTTCAGCACACAGGAAAAAAAGATTCATCAAGAAATGGTGACAGATTTTGTGTCAAAAAAAAAATTTACATCAGAAATTGGTGAATATTTATGAGTTTCTGATGACCCGCAGCTTTTTTGGGTTAGATCCAAAGCCCTTCCTTCTTTAAAGAAAGGAAAATACAACATAAAAAAGAAAATTCTACTTGTATGACAAAGTTGAAGATCCTTACAATTCCAGATTAAATTTTCAAAAGGTCATTACTACATAGGTAACCCATAGCATACACGCTTACCAAATAAAACCAAAAAAATGGTAATTTTCATGATTTTTCGAGTTCAACTCGAATAACACTTTTTTTGGTAAAGTGGGTCGAACTGGCAAAATCATGATTTTCATGATTTGGCGAGTTCGAGCGTGGGGAAATATTTCACTGGATCAAATCTGTTCGGATGTTGCCTATTTTCAGGCGCTTTCTGGTTTTTCTTGAGGGATGGCAATTGAAATAATTTTAGTTATAAACTAAAATAAAACCACAACGGCATAATTATTTATTAATATGTAAAATAGTACAGCAATGAAAACACAATAAGTTTTTTTTTCTTTAAATGGTGCTTCGAGAAAATTTAGGTCGCTTCAAATGTCCCCGGCATCGGAGTAGTTCGCGCAGTCAAGCCGAGCAGTCTCCCAGCAATCCTTCAAGTTCCTTCTCACGCAGGCGTCGGAGCGAGTGCCCTCGGCCAGCACTTGCTCGAGACGGTTCGAGCGTTGGATCAGCTCGCGATCTGTTACGACCTGGTTCACGATGACGGTGCGGCTCGTTCCGTTGGACGTGTCCAGCTTGCCGCCGAACTGTGAGGGGTTGAAAATGTTAGGTTTTGTTTTGTGAAAGTTTATGATGGCGACTCACCCCAAAGCACGCTCCCACCGGTTGCTTCAACTAATTGGACGGTCGCTTCAGATCGTTGCAGGTAGGCTGCGGCTGTCCTGCGAACGGATGAACCGGCTCGTGCTCGATGCTGTCCACTCCGGGGAACGAATCAGCTATTTTGTTCACCATCTGCACCTGGGCGTGAGCTCCGCCGTTGGTCGAATAAACGGTTACGTTGCCGTCGAAGCTGGGACCGGCGATGAGCATCGGGTTGCGCGGACACCAGGCCACGTCAAAGTTCCACTGGTTTTTGGTCGCAAGTTCGGAGAGGATTTTCCCGTTTTGCTCTTCGGAGTTTTGGTTCCAGCAGTAGATTTTGTTGTCTTTGCCGCAGGAAGCGACCAGGTCGAAATCCTTCGGGCACTAGGTCAGACCGAGGACACCCCGCTGGTAGATGTGGAAGGTTTTGGTGGGGGCAGTCGCGTAGCGAAGATCCCACAGTTGAACGGAGGGGGCTTGATCTTCCTCGCTGGCTACCCACAACTGAGTGGCCACTTCCGGGTGCCACTGGACGGCGCGCGCCAACGGATCCGCGATTGGGTGTCGGTCAGTTTGATGATGGGTTCATTCTTGCGGAGATTCCCGATGATACAACGCGAGACCCTGAACGTCCTCAAACGGCGCACTCGTCTGACTTCCCATCAGCTTCAGATTTGAGCTCACCCTGGATGATCTTCGAGTTGAACTTGTTGCACGCGACGTTCTCCTCTGGCCACAGCGCTCCACGGTAAGGCAATTGCGTCGAGGCCGTCTATTCCGTGATCGCGTCCAGCAGATGATCCCAATCGAGGATTCCCGACAGACGAACTACGCTCAGCAGCTGTTCTACTGTCTTCAACGAAAAGCGAACTTTGGATACGACGTTGTCGACGTTCCTTCCGTCAGCGTTGCACTTGCACCTGTCGTACACGGCCCGAAAGATCTGCACCTCAGTACAGATGGAGTCGATTTGGCCTAAAAAAAAGAAGGTTAGTTCGCAATTTTTTTCGCAATTTCGCAATTTTCAGTGTAAGAACGGGCCTTGACCGATCTTATGCACTAGGTTCCCGACGAACACGCACTGCCCTTACACCTACATCTCACCCTTGCTCTGAGTCAGTACGAGCAGCACGCTAGAACACGCTTTGAGTGTTCGTGCCAGGCATGCACACCTTCTTTTCCGGTTACGCATTTTAACTCGGCCGGGGTGGTACATTAAGTAGGGTTTGATGTAAGTATAAGCGCCTAACCGTTTATAGTGTGCCTATCAACTTTCATTAAAGCAAAAACTGTTTTTTTTAGTTTGAATTCAAAAACTAGTTGTTATTTTACTGTGTATTGTTTTCTCCTGAAATCTTCCCTATTGTTGAGTCGTGTTTATCTGTTGCTATTTCTTCTGTCGCGGTGTTTTGTTACAATATTTTGGTCCAAAGCATTTTAGAAAAGTTTTCAAAAGTACAATAGTAATATTTGTGTTAATCCTTTAATCATTGCATAAATTGAGTAAGGGCTCGAACCTCACTTGCTTAAGAAACAGGAGAAGTTTCAAAACAATGGAAGGAAACAATGAAGGAAACAATGTAAAGAATCAATAGTAAAAGAAAGATAGTAATTTATGAAGTAGATAAAGAAATTAACAATAGTTAATAAATAGAGGTAACAAACAAGCTTAGATTGTATTGAGGACAATTTACAGGGAAAATGAGAAATTATTCAAATAGATAAATAAAGAAAAGGCACATGATAAACAAAATTGACATCACTGCCAAATTAAGGAAAGCAGACAGTTTGTTACAGCAGCATCAATTGGTAAAATAGAGTGGAAAAACGTTGAGAATAAGAGAATCAAATGAATAAAATCGAAATCAAATGGAGGATTTTAAACAGAAGCCACGTTAGAAAATCAGTGAAACAAAATAAACAGAAGATAGGTGGTAGCTGAGAATGAAGAGAAGAGAAACCCCGTTGTGCGATGTTTCAGGTACATCCACAGCAGTTGACTCAACATACTGCGAATCAAAACAATACCGTCTACAATCACAAATTACTTCCCTTTCCCACATTGACGCGCCCTTTCTTCTAGCCGTCTCTACTCTGACCCTCGCTGGTCAAAGGTTTACGAGTCGTTTCCACAGGCCACCAGCTAGGTTACACCTTGTCATCATGATGACTAAACCAAGCCAACGTGGAGGTAAGAAAATAGGACACTTGCAAGGAACCAGAGCCATGCTGTTTTGTCCAAACAGCACTACGGATGTAGTTGGGCTCCTTCCGGGATGTTCCTCGCCTGGGTGTTGTCAACCGACGAGTATCATCAGTATCATGCACCCTTGGCCTGCAAAAAAAAAAAAAAGAAGGTTAGTTGCAGATAAACTTAATCAAGAAAAAGTTTTACCAGTTTGAGGGTGGTCGATTCCAGAATGCGTACTTGGTAGGGAGTTCGGAACGCGTACTTGATAGGGACGAGGGATCCATCGCAAATGGTGATAAAAATAATACGAAAGGACGGGCGGTTCAGCGAACCCCGTCGCACACCTGTGATACGGCGATGTTGTCGTTCGGCCAGTCCGGCCCAAGGCACATCCATGCTGGAATCGAAAAGATCTTCGGGAAGTAAGGTCTTGCAAGGTATTCGTATTTTTCTGAAATTTCCTAAAAAATAAAAAAAAAGTCAAACTTAGTGTAACCCTAGGTTTAACCCATAAAAATCCATCCAACGCCTAACCGATAGCTCTTCCCATTTTTGCCGAAACCTGTCCACCGGTGGAAAGAATTCTCCGAACGGACGGATTCCGCTTGCATCCTTGTGCCGCAATCCGTCCACCGGTGTACCGAACTTTTCACCAACATTGGATGGCAATCCGTCCACTGGCGGACGGATTCCTCTTGCAAAACCTTGTGCAGGCAATCCGTCCACTGGCGCACGGATTCCTCTTGCAAAACCTTGTGCAGGCAATCCGTCCACCGGCGGACGGATTCCTCTTGCATTCTTGTGCCGTATTCCGTCCACCGGTGGACCGAACTTTTCCACCAACATTGGTTGGAAGGCAATCCGTCTACCGGCGGACGGATTCCTCTTGCGTCCTTGTCCAGTAATCCGTCCACAGGTGGACCGAACCTTTTCATCAACATTGGAAGGCAATTTGTCTACTGGCGGACGGATTCCTCTTGCATCCTTGTGCCGTATTCCGTCCACCGGTGGACCGAACTTTTTCACCAACATTGGGTGACAATCCGTCCACCGGTGGACGGATTCCTCTTGCAAAACCTTGTGCAGGCAATCCGTCCACCGGCGGACGGATTCCTCTTGCAAAACCTTTCCCCCAACATTTGCAGGCAATCCGTCTACCGGCGGACAGATTCCTCTTGCAAAACCTTGTCCAGTAATCCGTCCGCCGGAGGACGGAACTTTTTCGCCAACATCGACACGTTATCCGTCCACCGGCGGACGGATTCCTCTTGCAAAACCTTCCCCCAACATTTGCAGGCAATCCGTCTACCGGCGGACAGATTCCTCTTGCAAAACCTTTCCCCCAACATTTGCAGGCAATCCGTCTACCGGCGGACAGATTCCTCTTGCAAAACCATGTCCAGTAATCCGTCCGCCGGCGGACGGAACTTTTTCGCCAACATCGACAAGTAATCCGTCCACCGGCGGACGGATTCCTCTTGTAAAACCATTTCCCCAACATTTGCAGACAATCCGTCCACCGGTGGACGGATTCCTCTTGAAAAACCTTGTCCAGTAATCCGTCCGCTGGTGAACGAAACTTTTTCGCCAACATCGACGGGTAATCCGTCCACCGGCGGACAGATTCCTCTCACAAAACCTTGTGCCGTAATCCGTCCACCGATGGACCGAACTTTTTTCGCCAACACTGGAAGGCCACGAAAAATCCATCCGTTTTACTTACCTGAAAATCAACCCGAAGCTCCGGAGCACAAAAACAAACTAACAATAAATAAATATTTAGGACGAAACGTTTCAACCGAAATTCAAAAATTTCGCTAAGTCCAAAATCGCACTTTTGGGAGTTCGCTTAACTGAACTCGTTTTTTGGCGATTTTTACCATTTTTCGAGTTCGCGAAATCACACTTTTTTGAGTTCGTTTAAGCGAACTGTCAAAAGTGCGATTTCTGAACTCCCAAAAGTGCGATTTTCAGTAACCGTGTATCGAGAAATTGGAAGTGAGAGTGTGTGCAACATGGAGTTAAACTTTCTGTGCAGTTGCTTTGAAGGTTCCCATGCCCACATAGAAAAATGGGCGGAAAACGGCCAAAAAGCGGGGACGTTTTGCCTGAAAGCGGGCCCGATTTTCAGCACGCTTTTTCCCCTCGTTGTGGCCCATTGCGTGCCAGAATGCAACATTTAGGCGGGCGTTACGCATTTTGGCCGCTGTGTTACGCCCGTCTGTGGCACGCTTTTGGGCCCGTTTTGACCACGATAACGGGCCTATAAACGGGGGACCGACGTGCCGGAAACCGGGGGGTTTCTTCTTCCTGTTTACTTCGGATTTCAAGTTAGGGCGATTAAATAAAATAGGGTGACAAATAAACAGGACAGATTATTTATTATTTAAAAAAATATTGAACTAACAACAAAACTTAAACTAATTACTTAACTAGCTAAACTAATTATGAGTTGGCTTGGTATGTTAACAGGACTTTCAATTGATTTTATTGGTAATTTGGACAAATTTAGTTTATTTTAGTTAGATTTAGTTAAATTTAGATAAACTTAGTAAAAATTATTTAAATTCAGTTAAAATCAGTTAACTTCAGTTAACTAAGTAAAATTTAGTGAAATTTATTAAGATTTAATTAAATTTAGTTGAATTTAGTTAAAATAAGTAAAATTTAATTAGATTAAGTAAAGTTTAATAAAGGTTCGTAAAATTTCGCTAAATCTTCTATCTATATATATAAAAAAAATTCGACGGTTTTGTTCGAACGCGCATCAGTTGATAACGGAAAGTCGGATCGGAGCGCTCTTTGTTGCGTTGGGTTCGTATAAGCCCAAGGAAGGTTTTTACGCTAATTAGTTGACACTTTGGCCACTCTGGAACCGATTCCGGAAAATCTGCAGATTGTATGGGAAATGAAACGGAAAACTAAATTTTGATCATAGGAGGCGTCAAGATATTTTCAAACAAAAAAAAAACAAATCGTCAAAACGGAAAAGTTTAATGTAGAACGAGGAAGAAAATAAAGCTTTTAGTAGGACAAATAATGAAGCTAAAAAAGTAAAGCTGTTTGGTCAGTCGAAATACTAAACCTATTTGGTGGGTAAAATAATTTTTAACTGACAAATTATTATTTTAGTTTTTAGATAACAAACCTAGCCAAAAAACAGATAAAAAGGAAAACACAAATCAAAATGAATTCAATGAACGTTTAAAAACTGGAAAAATGAAACAGATCATGAAAGATAAAAACAACCCTCAGTTTTCAGAGCACCCGGGCAGCAAAAAAAATGAAAGAGTAAAAATAGATTGCAAAAAAGCAAACGAGGAACAAAATGTACAAAAGAATACACTAATCAACGAAGCAAAACAAACTAAGAAAGGTACTCCGTGATTTTTGTACCAAACCAGTTTGTACCTTTCAAACTTCGGAAACATAAATGTATTTTTATGAAACAACAAAAAAATTTATGAAAAAACTAGGTGAACCCGGCAAACTTCGTCTTGCCCTTTTTTCATTTGTTTTTTTAGATTTCGTTTTTTTACTTTTTATTTTTACATTTTTTTATTATACTCGAACTTTTTCTTCTCAAAAAAATTTGTAGGGTGCTTATTAGGGTTTATTTTAATATTCTCAGTCAGATGCCTAAATGAACATGATTTTTCTTTTTTCGTTGATTAGGGTTTAGACATCTTATTTGGACTTCTATCGTTTACCTTGCTTTATCGTACATAATGTGCATACTACTACTATCATATTTATTCTTATTCGCTTTTTTTGCAAACCTCGTCCTACCCTTTTTTTGGTTTGTTGTTTGAAAAATGTCCGCTTTGTACTCCGAACATATGTTGATTAAGTTCTTTGTGTTTTGTTTTGAAGCAATAAATTGGTCTATCTATTTTTTCTTTTTCTCATACCGAATGAGTTCTTTTTTTCTATTTTCCCATCCTTTTTTTAATTGAGATTCTTATGCTTGTCATTTTTTTCTACTATTCTCTTCTTTTTTGTGGTTACTATCCCAACAGTTCTGGTACCTTTACTTTTTTTCTTTCATATAGCAGTTTTGCATGTTCTACCTTTACTATTTAGAAAACCATATGATTCTCCTTAAATAAACAACTAAATAAGTTCTGTCACGGGCAAAAACTGCAAGAAACTTGAAATAACTTGCTACTTTTTGTTCTGTCAGCACTTTTTTTTTAACTTTTTAATCTTTATTCTTTGCTCCATGATGTGTCCTATTTATGTTTTTCCTCTTTTTTCTTAATTGTTCAAAATTAATCCCATCAATGTATTACAAATCTCATTTGGTTTTTCGTTAGACCTCCTCCTTCTTTCCTCATATAGTCTATTGAAATGACCTGTTTAATTGTCTGCTTTTGTTTCTTATTTTCTTCTGAAGATAATTATTTAATTGTTCTTTTATCGAACCGATCCTTATACTTTTTTTCATAAATTTTTTTGTTGTTTCTTAAAAATACATTGATGTTTCCGAAGTTTGAAAGGTACAAACTGGTTTGGTACAAAAATCACGGAGTACCTTTCTTAGTTTGTTTTGCTTCGTTGATTAGTGTATTCTTTTGTACATTTTGTTCCTCGTTTGCTTTTTTGCAATCTATTTTTACTCTTTCATTTTTTTTGCTGCCCGGGTGCTCTGAAAACTGAGGGTTGTTTTTATCTTTCATGATCTGTTTCATTTTTCCAGTTTTTAAACGTTCATTGAATTCATTTTGATTTGTGTTTTCCTTTTTATCTGCTTTTGGGGCTAGGTTTGTTATCTAAAAACTAAAATAATAATTTGTCAGTTAAAAATTATTTTACCCACCAAATAGGTTTAGTATTTCGACTGACCAAACAGCTTTACTTTTTTAGCTTCATTATTTGTCCTACTAAAAGCTTTATTTTCTTCCTCGTTCTACATTAAACTTTTCCGTTTTGACGATTTGTTTTTTTTTTTTTTTTGTTTGAAAATATCTTGACGCCTCCTATGATCAAAATTTAGTTTTCCGTTTCATTTCCCATATAATCTGCAGATTTTCCGGAATCGGTTCCAGAGTGGCCAAAGTGTCAACTAATTAGCGTAAAAACCTTCCTTGGGCTTATACGAACCCAACGCAACAAAGAGCGCTCCGATCCGACTTTCCGTTATCAACTGATGCGCGTTCGAACAAAACCGTCGAATTTTTTTATATATATAGAAGAAGTATAAGGATCGGTTCGATAAAAGAACAATTAAATAATTATCTTCAGAAGAAAATAAGAAACAAAAGCAGACAATTAAACAGGTCATTTCAATAGACTATATGAGGAAAGAAGGAGGAGGTCTAACGAAAAACCAAATGAGATTTGTAATACATTGATGGGATTAATTTTGAACAATTAAGAAAAAAGAGGAAAAACATAAATAGGACACATCATGGAGCAAAGAATAAAGATTAAAAAGTTAAAAAAAAGTGCTGACAGAACAAAAAGTAGCAAGTTATTTCAAGTTTCTTGCAGTTTTTGCCCAAGCAGAACTTATTTAGTTGTTTATTTAAGGAGAATCATATGGTTTTCTAAATAGTAAAGGTAGAACATGCAAAACTGCTATATGAAAGAAAAAAAGTAAAGGTACCAGAACTGTTGGGATAGTAACCACAAAAAAGAAGAGAATAGTAGAAAAAAATGACAAGCATAAGAATCTCAATTAAAAAAAGGATGGGAAAATAGAAAAAAAGAACTCATTCGGTATGAGAAAAAGAAAAATTGATAGACCAATTTATTGCTTCAAAACAAAACACAAAGAACTTAATCAACATATGTTCGGAGTACAAAGCGGACATTTTTCAAACAACAAACCAAAAAAAGGGTAGGACGAGGTTTGCAAAAAAAAAGCGAATAAGAATAAATATGATAGTAGTAGTATGCACATTATGTACGATAAAGCAAGGTAAACGATAGAAGTCCAAATAAGATGTCTAAACCCTAATCAACGAAAAAAGAAAAATCATGTTCATTTAGGCATCTGACTGAGAATATTAAAATAAACCCTAATAAGCATCCTACAAATTTTTTTGAGAAGAAAAAGTTCGAGTATAATAAAAAAATGTAAAAATAAAAAGTAAAAAAACGAAATCTAAAAAAACAAATGAAAAAAGGGCAAGACGAAGTTTGCCGGATTCACCTAGTTTATTATAATTTAGTTAACTTTGGCTAAATTAAGTTGTACCAACTTAAAATTCGATAAATTAAATTACATTGACTTAAATAAAGTTATATGTAGTTGAATTAAGTTATATTTCGTTGAACTTAGTTAAATTTAGTAAACTTTAGTTAAATTTAGTTAATTTAGTTAATTTTAGATAGATTTAGTAAAATTTATTTAAATTTAGTTAGATTTAGCTCAATATAGGTGAATTCAGTTACATTTCGCTTAATTTATTTCAATTTAGTTAACTTTGGCTAAATTAAGTTATATCAAGTTAAAATGAGTTAAAATAAGTTACATTGACTTAAATTGAGTTATATATAGTTAAATTAAGTTATATTTAGTTAAACTTAGTAAAATTAAGTAAAATTTAGTTAAATTTAGATAATTTTAGTTAATTTTAGTTAGCTTTAGTAAAATTTATTTATATTTAGTCAAATTTAGTTAAATTTAGTTTGATTTAACTCAATATAGTTAAATTCAGTTACATTTCGCTTAATTTATTTCAATTTAGTTAACTTTGGCTAAATTATGTTATATTTTGTTAAAATTAGTTAAATTTACTTCAATATAGTTAAATTAAGTCAAATTCAGTTAAACTCAATTAGATTTAATTAAATTTAGTTGAATTTAGTTACATTTAGTCAAAATAAGTAAAATTTAGTTAGATTAAGTAAAATTTAATTAAGTTTCGTCGAATTTCGCTAAATTTATGTTAATTTAGTTAAAATTAGTTAAACTTAGATGTTATACTTAGTTAAATTTAGTAAGATTAAATAAGATTTAATTAAATTTAGTTGAATTGAGTTACATTTAGTCAAAATAAGTAAAAATTAGTTAGATTAGGTAAAATTCTTAAAATTAAGCTTAATTTATTTCAATTTAGTTAACTTTGGCTAAATCAAGTTGCAATAAGTTAAAATTTCACTAATTAGGTTAAATTGACTTTAATCGAGTTATATTTAGTTAAATTTAGTAAAACTTAGTTAAATTTAGTTGAATTTAGTTAATAAAAGTAAAATTTAGTTTTATTTAGTTTATTTTGGTTAGATTTAGTTAAATTTACTTAAATATAGTTAAATTAAGTCAAATTCAGTAAAACTTAGTTAGATTTGATTAAATTTAGTTGAATTTAGTAACATTTAGTCAAAATAAGTAAAATTTAGTTAGATTAACTAAAATTTAATTAAGTTTCGTAAAATTTCGCTAAATTTATGTCAATTTAGTTAAAATTAGTTAAACTCAGATGAATTTGGTTAAATTTAGTTAAATATAGTTATATTTAGTTAAAATTAGTTAGATTCCGTTGAATTAAGTTAGATTTATTTAAATTTAGTTCAGTTTAGTACATTTGGTGAAATTTAATAACAATTAGTAAAATTTCGTTTAATTTATTTCAATTTAGCTAAATTTGGCTTAATTCATATATATTAAGTTAAAATTAGTTAAATTCAGTTATATTTAGTTAAAATAAGTAAATTTTATTAAAGTTTATTAAAATTTTGTTTAATTTATTTCCATTTGGCAATATTTATAATGCTAATCTAACATTTTGTTTTATTGATTTAAATTTTGTTTAATTTTACTAAATTTAGTTTAATTTAATTTAGGAAAATTTAGATAAATTAATTTAAATAAGTTGAATTTAGTAAAATTAATCGATTTTCGTTGAAAATAAAATTTAATTTTATTTGGTTTAATTTATTAAAATGTGGTTGAATTTCATAAAACTTAGGTGAATTTAGTTAAATACAGTAAAGTTTAGTTTTATTTGGTTTAATTTATTTAAATTTGGTTAAATTTCCTTAGATTTATTATTTTTTAGTTTATTCGATTTAAATTTTGTTGCTTATTGATTTTGAAAGTATAGTTAAATTTAGATAAATTTGGTTATATTCAATTAAAATTTATTAAATTAAGTTAATGAGCTTAATTTATTTTAATTTCATTAAATTTGTTTAAATCTTGTTGAATTCCAATAAATTTATTGCCCATATATTAATTGATTTAAATTAATATGCATTTTGTTAGATATATTTTAAATAAATTTAACTAGATTCATGTATTAACAATTTGATGAATTGATTTGATTTGATTTTTTTCATTTAGTTACATTTAGTAAAATTTAGTAAAATTTATTAAAATTTAGTAAAAATAATAAAAAATTAATTTGTTTATTTTTTTCAACTTTGTTTCAATTAAGTCAAATTTATTAAAATTTATTATTATTTGGTTCGATTAAAATTAGATTATTTTGATAAATAATGATACATTTAGTTAAAATTAGGTAAATTTTGCTAAATTTAGTTAAATCAATTTAACTTTAGTTGAATTAGTTAATAATTATTAGTTAATTTGGTTTAGTAAAGTAATATTAATTTAAATTAAGTTAAATTTAATAAAATTTTGTTGAATGAGGCTAAATTGAGTAAAACGTAGTGAACTTTTGCTTAATTTGGTTAAATTGAGTTCAAAGTTTAATTTAGTTATATTTAGTAAAATTAAGTTTAATTCCGTTATTTTTTGTTAAATTCAGTTAAATTAGGAAAAAATTGTTTAATTATGCTTCATTTATTAATTTTTTTATAATTCAACATTTATTATTATTTAGATTAATTTAAAAACATTTAGTGAAAATTAGTAAACTTGTTGAAATTCTGTTAAATTTTATCAAATTTAGTTGAATTTAATAAAATTTTGTCAAAATTTAATTATTTTTTTTATTTAAGTTTAAATTAAACCAAATTCTACCAAATTGAAACAAATTAAGCTACATTAAACGAAATTCATGAAATTATACTAAATTAAACTCAATTCAATATAACTAAATTTAACTTAATTGAACTAAATTAGCTGAATTTTACCAAATTTAATCGATTTTAACTAAATTTAAATAAATTTCAATGAATTTAGCATTTAACCAAATACATTAAAAAAAGGTTTAATTAATTTAGCCAGTTTCAACAATATTTAACTAGTTATTTTGCTGAGTTTAGTTCAATTTAGTTATTCTAAGCTAAATTTAGTTCAATTTATTTTATTTCCGTTAAATTTCGTTAATTAAATCAAATTAAGTTCTCAAATCAAACCATCCACATGTCTTTTGTGGTCTCTATTGCAAGTTACTGCTCGAACCTAGGAGTCCGAAGGCTTGAATGGGGAGAGCACCCAAACCTCTTTCTACTCCAAGGAACCTTCCACCCCAGTGTTTGAACTGACGACCTTCGGATTGCGAGTCCAACCGCCGCCAGCGATTCCACCGGAGTAGGCTTGGTTTGGTGTGTTGTTTGTACTTATGGCATGGAGACGACTCCTACACCTGGAATGACTTAACGGCCTAACAACAACTAAGGCCGGGACCGACGTTTTACTTCCTCATCCGATGGAAGGTTAAGTTCTTTTCAGCTTAATTTATTTTTTTTAATTTATTTAAATTTATTATTGTTTAGTTTGATTATAATTTGAAATTCTCAGTTGAATTTGGATATTTTCAGTTAAATTTAGATACATTTCATTTAAATTAGCTAAATTTTGTTAAAGTTTAGTTAAAATGAATAAAATTTAGTTTTATTTGGTTAACTTTAGTTAAATTCAGTGAAATTTAGTTTTTTTTATTTGATTAATTTTAGTTAAATTTAATTTAATTTAGTTGAATTTAGTGAAAATATGTAAAAAAAAAACAAATTAGTGTATTTATTTTGAGATTCTGTAGTCTTGTTTTTTTATTTTGTAATTTTGTTATTTTTTAATGATCGTTGTTATGTATTCTTGGATTTTACTTTCTTATTATTTTTACATTCTTGTATTTTAATATCTTTAAGAATATATTTAATCTTTTGTATTTTTGATTTTTTTGTTTTAGCTGGTTTTAACATTGTTTTGCTTTTTAAAGATGTGTTCTTATATTTTTTTGTGTGTTTTGTATTGTGGTTGTGTATTTTTATCTTTTTTTTTTTGGTGGTGGTTGGGTTGGTTTTGTTTTTTGTGTTTTATCTTTGTATTTTTATATATTTTTTTGATTTTTATAATTGTGTATATTTGTGTTATTTTGTTTGTATTAATAAATTTGTGTTTTTATACTTCTGTTTTTTTTCTTGTATTTCACTTCACTGTTGATGACTTGAACTGGTGCTGATGAAGGATTGTGCTAGGAATTCAGCACCGCAGGATCGTACTGGTCAGACTCGTACTTGAAGGTTGTCGCTGTCGAATTCCCCGGAACATGGCATCGGTCTTAACTCCGGGTACCGGAACCGGCTGCTCCACAACTGGCGTCTTTGGCCGCACATTTTGGTCCCGAACGACGTCGCTCTTATACCATGGCAGCAGGTAGTTCAAGCGGGAATAAAGAACGTTCGCGACAGGACGTTTTCGTTTTAAACTCGCTAAGGCGAGGACGGCCCCAGGGAGGAGAATCCAATCGTCACGTTGGGCGGCTGAGTACGGTCTGGGCCGTCGGATTGAGGGAACGCTGCTGCATGACACGCTCGATGAGGGGATTCACTTTTTTGGGCTGGACTTGGGGATGCGGACGCGGTAGTTGGGGCGGAATGATGAAACGTTTCACGTTTCCGGGTTACTGGGTGCGGTCATTGTCGTCGGAGAAGCCGTGATGGTCTCCGACCGGGTTGGAGGTGAAAGACGGGTGGCAGCGGATCGAGATTAACGTTTTGCTGAAATAAGTAAAATAAACAGTCAGTAATCTAAAGTTCAACTTTTACTCACCATCACCTCAGACGACCGCTTCACAAAGGTTCTCCCCCATATCTTCTGCACCCCAATCCGATCATACCGGTGCGAAAAATGGCAAACGTCAGCGACGTCTTCTTCGCCGGCGTAACCCGCTTCCCCCGGGAACGAAATTGAACTCTCCAGCCGTGGCCTCCTTCAGTGTCCGATTCCTGCTCCATTCCGGGCACTCCCGGAGAAACAAACGCATAAATCCTGGTCGATGGATCGCTTCTTCGCAGCGGTAACTGCTGAAGTTCGGTCGGAGACCGATTTGCATTTCACTGGGGGAGTCTTCGGCGCCGTTTCTCGCATTACGGACTTGTTTTAAAACGCGCGGACGCGAGTAATTTCAACGTTGGGCGACTTCTGGTTCGGGGAAACCGGGGAAACGCGGCCGGGAGAACTCCGGAACACGTCTGGGAACGTCCGCGAGCTTTCTTTGTTGGAGCTGGTAAACACGTGAAATCGCAAATTTTTGACAGCTGCTGGTCCCGTTACGAAAGAAGATTGTGTGCGTGAGAGCGGCAAAGAGCAAACATGTTGGTGTGCGTGTGCAAACAAAAATATTTTTTAAGGATTGTGTCTAGACTAAAGGCGTCTTAACTGGCACTGGCGATGCCCGATAATCGCCCGCTCCCCCCCCAAAAGTTAGAGTGGGTGGCACTTCGAAAAGTTTAACTCCATGTTGCACGTACACACTCTCACTTTTAATTTCCCGATAGGTTGTTTTGGATATTTACTTGAGAATTCAAATGAGAATTTAACTTTTGAGAATATTGATAAAATCGTAGAAAAACTTGTTTTCGAATCTAGCATATTTTCCCCCTATTTTTCCATACAATCTTTAACCTGGAATATCGATGTGAAAAATGTCGAACATATTTGGCTCAATGGCTTAAAATAGCCCTGGGAACAATTTTCAGCAAGTGGAGCAACGTTTTAAACAAAAGTTTCATGTTCTGGGCACCCCAGCAGTTTGCAAATCAAGAAAAAAAATTCTTAAAGAAACAAAAAATCTGCTTTCGCCGGCAGTTATCACAACCTAATATGGTCCAATATTAACTTTATTTTGAGATTTTAACATCATTATGCCAAATGACCATTATGCCAAATGGCCATTATGCCAAATGACCGTTATGCCAAACGTCCATTATGCCAAAGGGCATTATGCCAAACGGCGTTATGCCAAACTGCATAATGCCAAATGGCTTTATGCCAAATGGGATACACCCATCTGGACATACCAAAAACGTAGCAAGAACAAAATAGAAATGAGCTAAATCAGCCAAAAGGCTGGGTGAATAGAGCAAGCTTTGCAGGCAGCAATGGAGGCTTTTGAAAAAAAAATGTAAAAATAGTAGAAAAAGTAGCTATTCTAACCAAAACACCTATCAAGAATAGTGGAAAACTTAGCTAAACCAGCTAAAAAGATGTGTGAAAACATCTGGCTTCGTAGCCATCAATGGAAAATTTTGAAAAAGATTCAAAAAAAAACTAGTTGAACTAGTATAAAAACTCGCTGGGCTAACCACAAAACTTCCTAGAATACCATAAAATCTAGTTAAAATAGCTAACAGACTCTCTGAATACATACACCTTTTCAGATCAACAGCATTTTTCCAGCCTGCAAATTAGTAAAATTTACTAATAATTTAGCTAGATTTACCATTTTTGGGACCCTGGAGCCAGCTGTCAAATCCAAATTTTTTTTAGGATTCCTAACTAAAAAAATGGTGGTTGATAAAACAACCAATTTTTTTAGGATTTTTAACTAAAATTCTCTCTTTGTTGGTTCCCAAAGGAATGGACCTCAGTACCTCATATGTGAGGCTCTGGGGGACTTTTCCGATTGCAATAAATTCAGAACGTTTTAAACAGTCTAACTCAGGCCTGCCCAACGTCCGGCCCGCGGGCCGGATCCGGCCCGTGAAGCCATTTCATCCGGCCCGCGATGGCTTTTTAAAATATTTCTATGACCGGCCCTTAAGGCTGTTCATGATGTATTAAATAAATAAAATTATTGTATGAATTAAAAAAATAAGCTGGAGATCAAATTTTAACATATCATAAACATTCTTCATGTTTGAATTTAATTCTTATAATTTTTATATTGATATTTTTTAAATTGTGCAGGAAAACAAAATAATCCATTTCGTAAAATTGTGAAATTTATGAAAAAACTTCGATTGTTGTCTTTAAATTTACAAAAAGAGACTAAATGTTATTTCTTTCAGTTTTAACTGTGTTTACTTCAATTTGAAGTTTTTTTTTCTATTTTCTTTTTTTTTATAAATAAGTAAGCAAAACTTAGGTATTTTTCCAGAACAACTTTTTAGTGATAAAGTTTTTTCAAAAAGTTTAAAAATCAAATTATTCATACTGAAAATAGATCGCAGGAAATATTTTTAAAATATTAAAAAATGTATCAAAAACTTCTAAAAATTGCAACGATAATTGAAATTCGGATGTGATATTTGATTGCAATCGTCAAAAACAATATCTGTACAATTTTAAACATACAAAAATTAAAATAAGTCAAATAAACACATTTTTGAATGTAATCTCTGTTTTCCATTTTTAAAATCAAGATGTATGAATCATATTCGCAACACTAGTTCTTATATGTATTTGCTTTTAAAGAACCCAATCATATGAAAATTGAAAAAAAAAAATGTGTTTACTTTTCAACTTTTATCAAATAATAATTCCGGCCCGCCACTGCTTTAGAAAAATCAGACCTGGCCCGCAGGGCCAAAAGGTTGGGCACCCCTGGTCTAACTAAACGCGTCGGCGTAGTTTATTTCGAGAAATACCCCCTTGGACCATGGGACTTGTATAACTCGGTTATTTTATTTTTTTAATGTGATTAATTTGATTGAGACCGTCATCAAAAAAATAATTGTAATCTATCGCATTCGCCTAAAATTGGGATTAGAATAGACTCTTTTTCTGCGTCAACCATGAAGTTGACAGCACCGAGATTGAAATCGCCATACAAATGTATTTTGGATTCAGGATCTAGACTAGAGATAATATTTTCAGCGGTATTGAAGAAATCGTTTGTAAAATACAACATAATTTCAGGTGGGGTCTTGGAAAGAATGTTTAAAATTTTGGGAAATGACTCAGGAAGTCTTTTAAAGAAACAGAATTTTGATTTAAATAACTCTTAGCACCCATTCACCTCAAAGGTTCGCGTAACACTGATTCCGGTCATTGATGTTCTTGCTAGAGACCCGCCAAGAATTTCCGATTTATTCGATCATATCTTAAAATTAATTAATTTTTTTCAGCTTGGGGTGCCGCTCTCATTTGGATTACACTCTCGTGCTATTGGGGTTATTCTCCATTTATAAACAATTTGCTCTCGTATCGTGGAATTCATCCTTTAAGTAGATTATCATATTGTGCATATCTTGTACATCCCGTTATTATGATGATAACATCTTTTCAACTAGAAGCTCCAATTCACCTACAACATGGTATAATCGTAAGTATTAATAAAAAAAAGAGTCATGCAGTTATTTTACTCATGACACGGAAAGAAGGTTTATCGTACTAAATTTTAGTTAAAGATCCTAAAAAATGATTGTTTGTTCAACCACAATTTTTGGTTGGAAATCTTTTAAAAAATCCTGGATTTGACAGCTGGAACCATGTTTCAAAAATGATAAATCAACCTGAATTATTAGTCAATTTTACAAGCTAAAAAAATACTGTCAGTCTAACTTTGCCACTATTCTTGGTATGTGTTACTTTTTCCACTATTTCTATAGATATACGAGTATTCAAGTATACAAGTTTTTTTTAATCAAGAGCCTCCATTGGTGCCTGCAAAGCATGCTTTATTCACCCAGCCTTTTGGCTGATTTAGCTCGTTTCTTTTTTTTTTTCTTGCTGAGCAGTTCTCTACGGAATCGGTCTTTTTTCTTTAATTTTAATTTTTGTATTTTTTAATCCGGCTGAAACTTTTTTGGTGCCTTCGGTATGCCCAAAGAAGCCATTTTGCATCATTAGTTTGTCCATATAATTTTCCATACAAATTTGGCAGCTGTCCATACAAAAATGATATGTGAAAATTCAAAAATCTGTATCTTTTGAAGGAATTTTTTGATCGATTTGGTGTCTTCGGCAAAGTTGTAGGTATGGATATGGACTACACTGAAAAAAATTGATACACGGTAAAAAAAAATTTGGTGATTTTTAATTTAACTTTTTGTCACTAAAACTTGATTTGCAAAAAAACACTATTTTTAATTTTTTTCATTTTTTGATATGTTTTAGAGGACATAAAATGCCAACTTTTCAGAAATTTCCAGAATGGGCAAAAAATCTTTGACCGAGTTATGATTTTTTGAATCAATACAGATTTAAAAAAAAATCGAAATATTGGTCGCAAAAATTTTTCAACTTCATTTTTCGATGTAAAATCGAATTTGCAATCAAAAAGTACTTTAGTGAAATTTTGATAAAGTGTACCGTTTTTAAGTTATAGCCATTTTTAAGTAACTTTTTTGAAAATAGTCGCAGTTTTTCATTTTTTAAAATAGTGCCCATGTTTGCCCACTTTTGGAAAAAATATTTTTGGAAAGTTGAGAAAATTCTCTATATTTTGCTTTTTCGGACTTTGTTGATACGACCCTTAGTTGCTGAGATATTGCCATGCAAATGTTAAAAAACAGGAAAATTGATGTTTTCTAAGTCTCACCCAAACAACCCACCATTTTCTAATGTCGATATCTCAGCAACTATAGGTCCGATTTACAATGTTGAAACATGAAACATTCGTGAAATTTTCCGATCTTTTCGAAAAAAATACTTTCAAAAATTTTAAATCAAGACTAACATTTCAAATGGGCGTAATATTGAATGTTTGGCCTGTTTGAAATGTTAGTCTTGATTTTGATTTTACATCGGAAAATGAAGTTGAAAAATTTTTGCGACCAATATTTCGATTTTTTGAAAAAATCTGTATTGATTCAAAAAATCATAACTCGGTCAAAGATTTTTTGCCCATTCTGGAAATTTCTGAAAAGTTGGCATTTTATGTCCTCTAAAACATATCAAAAAATGAAAAAAAATAAAAATAGTGTTTTTTTGCAAATCAAGTTTTAGTGACAAAAAGTTAAATTAAAAATCACCAAATTTTTTTTTATCGTGTATCAATTTTTTTCAGTGTAGTCCATATTCATACCTACAACTTTGCCGAAGACACCAAATCGATCAAAAAATTCCTTCAAAAGATACAGATTTTTGAATTTTCACATATCATTTTTGTATGGACAGCTGCCAAATTTGTATGGAAAATTATATGGACAAACTAATGATGCAAAATGGCTTCTTTGGGCATACCGAAGGCACCAAAAAAGTTTCAGCCGGATTAAAAAATACAAAAAAAATCGAATGACCGAAATCTCAGAGAATTGCTCTGCTACGTTTATCGGTAAGTTCAGCTAATTTTTCGACTGTTAACCAACACAGTAACTAAGATACTTGCGACACTTGGATCGGTTTTGGTTCGTGATGGAAAGAGGAAGATCATAATCTGCGGTGATTTCAACGCTCAACTTGGTAGGAGAGATCTGTCATCCGCGGAAAAGCAGCACATTGGAAAATTTGTCAAATCTAATCTAATCTCTAATCTATCATAAACGCAGCCAGTCCGATGAAAGCATGCTGGAAAGTCTTGTGACAAGATTACGCTTCAAGCACTTTTCTTGTCATTATTAATAAATGCAGTACATCCAAGAACACCCGAAAATGTATTACAAAAATTAAAGCGGCCAGCCCTACTGCGTTGTGTTTACCGCAGAGAGGATTCTGAGAACGGATCACATTTCACAGAATCTACAGGGGAGGAAGGATGCGTGGACATACCGTACCGAACGCTCCTGTTTGTAGTTGTATATGCATTATCTTATAAATGGAAATATTAATGATATTTTTGCTATGTTAAATTACCTTGAAACCATGCTGTAAAAAAATGATTAATCATTTAGTTTTGGAAAAGGATATTTGACTGCATGAGCATCCCTCCCTTCGGCATATTCGACGACGACTTGAATCATCGATTTTATGCTCTCTTACTCGAGAACAACCAGTATCTTGCAGTGCTAGCCAGTGGTTGATTGCCGATGCACTCTCTCTTGCTTCCACGCCGACCAGTTTCTTTGTGATCGGCACGACGGCCCGATCCACAGCACACGAGAAAGGTCACCGCTCTTGGAACGGTCCCGCTCTCGTTCAGGGCAACAGCAGCAACAGCAGGCTCAGAACTACATTTCACTTCTTCCTTCCTCCCCTCTCTATCGGAAGAGCCGCTCTTGACACTCGAAAAATTCTCTTCTCTTGTTCTCATTTTTTCCACTTTCTCTTTCGTATAAAATGACACTTCGCTCTTTTCGATGCTCACTTTTGTGTTTACGCATTTTCTGAAGGAGGAATCACGGATGAAACACTCGAAAACTCGCAAAAAACCTCAAAATTATTGCGTAACTAACTTCATTATGTTTCACCAACACGAAACGATTAATACGAATTTCAATCCGAAATCCCAAAGTTTTCACACGAAAAAAACATAATTTAAGCCGATTGCAGCGACAACGCGTCTGACACTTTCCAGCTCATTGGAAAATTTGTTGGACATAAAACTGCAAATGAGAACGGAAATTCGTTGAAATTCTTCTTGAGTACCTTGAGTACTCACAAACTGGTGGCTAGAAACACAATAGGGACGTGGCGTTACATCGTGCTGCCACCTGGTTTTTTTTAAGCGCAAGAGTGTAAAAGTGCTGAGTCATCGTCTAAAAATAGACGGCGTCCTATCTCGCCCAGCAAAATGAAGTCGATAAAATAGTCGGTTTCGATGAGAAAAAGTGGAAAACGTAGTCTAAAAATAGCGACGCCATCCCCCTATGGCGCATCATTCACTCTTATCGACGTGATTCTGTAAGGATGAAACGTCGCAAATTGATCACGTGTTAGTTCCTGAGTCATCAGATTTCTTTATCAAGAAAATGAGAGCTGAAGCTGTTAGCCAAGTAAAAACGGACCATAAGCTTATATCTTTTAAGATATCAGCCAGAAATGATGAAGCACATTGGACTTCCGAAAATAGTACATGTACCGTAAACTGGGGTGACTTTGATAGGTTTTTCAAATGCCCGTCAAATTAATATCTAAACATTTTTGAGAATTTTGAGTATGTAAGCATTAAGGGATAGCTTATTATCAAACATATATGCGAAAATGTGACTGTTACATTGGATGTATCAAAATAAGTGGACAAATCAAATTTCTATCAATGTCACCCCGGGCTATCAAAGTCACCCCAGTTTACGGTAGCATGGAGATACCAAGGATAACTATTGACTGGGACGTTAAACTTCTGCAGTGCAAGGAATTTCGAGAAAAATATCAAAGTGAGCTGAAAAAGAACAGCATTCCGGTGAATGATGATTCCTTGTCCACATCAGTGCTGTAAGAAATGTTGGTAGAAAAGCTGCGTGCTGTTGCTCGTCTGTCGATTAACAAACTAAACAGGATACCAACTTCTCCACGTCGCCGTAAAGCACTTTGTGAAGTCAAAAGAACCTTATTTTGGAAGAACCGCCGGCCTAATAGTTGAAAATCTCACAGTGCGTACGTAGAAGCATGGACTATGACAAGGTTTGCGAAGAAAGAGAAGCGGAGGAAGAATTGCTGTTTTATGAAAAGTTGAAAGACTCCAAACCCTCTCAAAGACTCAGAAAAACTTACTAATTCTATAGAAAAGATAAGTTGAGAAATCGTCGCTACACACAAAGAAAAATTACTCTAAATTTAAAAAGATCGTTCGTTGGATTAAAAGTTTGCGTTGGTGAATATTCGTAGAAAGTTCAAACTTTTCAATTTAAAAGTTGGAAAGTTTTTGATACTACCATGCATTTATGGTATTTTACTTTTAATTGTAAAAGAAATCTTTTATGGCAAGAATACACAACATTTAGCACTACAGGGATAATCTCAGAAAAATGTGCTTGGTTTTATACATTTATTTAAAAAAAAATTTTAACAGTATGTTAGAAAAACACTTTTTTTGTATTTAACGCTTCTCCACAAGCATCTGCTTCATACGGTACGCCACCGGTCACTTCCGAATAACCCAGGCTGGACGATTCCGGATGGAGGCTTCGACGCGCGACAGCAGTGTAACACGATGGTCACGTTTCCGGCATCAATCCGGACAGTCTTGGAGGAGTTGGCCATTGATTCGGGAAGGGTGGTCGACGTTTCCCGGCTGGAAAGTAAAGTGCCTGAACGGGTAGTTCCCGATCCTGGAAGCGCATCCGGAACATAGAGTTGATGAGGCCCTTAAAACGGAGTTCGATTTTGAGCACGTAATCCTACTTCGAGAATGACACAGATTTTTTTTGGCTCACTGTCCAGATTCATTCGGCTGAAGCAACGCCGTCGCGACGTGAGTGTTTGTGGGCGGGAAGTTGCTAAAAGAGATGGAAAGTAAGTGAAGTTGGCTAGCCACTGCACACATTCTCAATACTCACCGGTGCTGTAAACCGCACCTCCGATTATGTAGCTTTTCGTCGTCCTCCTCTCCGTCGGAGGCCCATCGTGAAAATAAACTTTCGCGTACTTGTCCAAAAACCGGAAGTTAATCTTCTTCAACGCAATATCGTAGTTCACGCAAAGCTTCGGCAGCGCCGCCTCGATGATCTCGCCCCAGTCCTCACGCGAATTGGCCTTCAACCACCAATCCCGAGCCACCACCACCCAATACAACCGGTGCGAATCCACATCATTCCTACCTCTCATCCTACAAAAACAAACAAAATCATTCACAAAACACCCAAGCTTCCTTCTTACGCATTCCGGCCGTGGAACAGCTGCAGTTCCTGCAGGAAGCTGGCCTTGTACTTTTCGAGCACTCGACCTCGTCCCGCTCCTGCACCACCCTCCTTCGATGGCGTTCCGCTGCTGCTGTTTGGCTCACGAAGGTTTCCGCGTCCGAGTCCTGGCTGCTGCCGCGGCCGGCTTTGCTTTGCGTCCTAGACTCACCAGCACCACCGGACCCACCAAAGTGTTTGTTTACATTTGCGGGGTGTATCCCATTTGGCATAATGCCATTTGGCATAATGCCGTTTGGCATAACGCCGTTTGGCATAATGCCGTTTGGCATAATGGACGTTTGGCATAACGGTCATTTGGCATAATGGCCATTTGGCATAATGGTCATTTGGCATAATGATGTTAAAATTTCAAAATAAAGTTAATTATGGAATTGCTTTAAGAAGACCATATTAGGTTGTGATAACTGCCGGCGAAAGCTGATTTTTTTCTTTGCTTAAGATTATTTAAAAACTGCTGGCTACACAGCAAAAAAAATGAATTTTGGAAGGTTGAAAATTTGGTAGGTTGAATATTCCCGCTTTTTTGAGTAATATTACATAAAAAATGTGTAAAAATGTGAACCTGATGAATATTCATCAAAAACTGATGAATATTCATCAATTCCTGATGTAATATTAGACATTTTTTTCGACACAAAATCTGTCACCATTTCCTGATGAATATTACCATCATTTTTTTTCTGTGTATGGGTGCCCAGAACTTGAAACGTTTGTTCAAAACGTTGCTCCACATGCTGAATATTGTTCCCAGGGCTATTTTAAGCCATTGACCCCTAGATTGAGCCAAATATGTTCGACATTTATGAAGGTAAATACTTCCTTTAAAGAAAGGGACACTTTCTAAGCTTGCGACAACTGCACAGAATCAAAGTTGAATTTTGGAAAGTTGAAAATTTGGTTGGTTGAATATCACCTCTTTTTGAGTAATATTACCTAATTTTTTTTTAAACATGTGAACCTGATGAATATTTATCAGAAACTGATGAATATTTACCAATTTCTGATGTAAAATTAATCTTTTTTTTTTACTCAAAATCTGGCACCATTTCCTGATGAATATTACCATCATTTATTTTCTGTGATGCTAAAAAATTTTGAATTTTCCTTCTAAAACTGAATTTTCTTCATTAAACAGGGGAAAATGGGCTTCAATTGTGGTCACAACTCAAGCGAGTTTTCCTTCTTTTCAAAAATATTCACCCATATCAGCAGTCAAGAGAGTTTTCCTTCTTTAAGAAAGGAAAATTCAACTCATGTTAGTAGTTATCTCAAATCAAAGAAAGTTTTGCTTCTTTGAAGAAATGTAAATTCAACTTGTGTCAGCAGTTATCACAAGTCAAGAAAATTTTCCCTTCTTTAATGGAGAGAAAATTCAAACATATAGGGATAATTCAACTCGTGTTAGTAGATATCACAAGTAAAGAGAATTTTCCATTATTTAAAGAAGGAAAAAAAATCTCACTGACTTGTGATGACTACTGACACAAGTTGAATTTTTCTTCTTTAAATAATGGAAAATTATCTGTACTTGTGATAACTACTAACACGAGTTGAATTATCCCTATATGTTTGAATTTTCTCTCCAGTCAAGAAGGGAAAATTTTCTTGACTGCTGACACAAGTTGAATTTACCTTTCTTTGAGAAGTGAAAACTTTCTTTGATTTGAGATAACTACTAACATGAGTTGAACTTTCCCTTCTTTAAAGAAGGGAAAAATCTCTTGACTGCTGATACAAGTTGAATTTTCCCTTCTTTAAAGAAGGGAAAACTCCTTAGGGCTTTTGTTAATTTGATTTGGTTAACCGCGGTGGATTTTCTTGAAATATTTCGAACTGTCAAAAATCCACCAAAGGATCTACCGGTGGATATTTTTCTACCACAGTTTTTTGTGTGATCAATGTGGTAGATGTTTTGGTGGATTTTTGACAGTTCGAATTATTTCAAGAAAATCCACCGCGGTTAACCAAATCAAATTAACAAAAGCCCTCTTGACTGCTGATATAGGTGAATATTTTTAAAGGAAGGGAAAACTCGCTTGAGTTGTGACCACCGCTGAAGCGCATTATTCCCTTTTTAATGAAGAAAATTCAACTTTTATCAGCAGTTGTCACAAGTCTACAAAGTGTCCCTTTCTTTAAAGGAAATATAAACCTTGAGTCAGCAGTTGAAAGTTCAGAAAAAAATGACCCGCAGCTTTTTTGGGTTAGATCCAAAGCTGAAGACGGTGAATATGTTTCTACGTATATGACAAAGTGGAATGCTTTACATTCGTGTTTACATTTCAAATAAAAATCTCAGTTTTGTGTATATTTGAATGGAAGTAGCGCCACTTGCTGATAAAATATTCAATTAATATTTACCCTGTAATATGAATGAGTATATATTGGTAGGATGTAACAAAATGAGCGAATTTTGCGTTCATTTCAGGTCATGATTCCCTAGATGCACAAAGCCCGAATCCCAAATATGAGCTTGATTGATTGTGACAGGACCTGGCGCTTTGACTTTGAAATTTAAATGGGATTTAAACCCGTATAATCGGTGCGTTTTGGTTTTGAGTTTTTAGTCCCTTATTGATTATTGAATTTGACCTCATAGTTCGTGTTCCAGGGAGCAACCCAGGAACAACCAAGGAACCGAAGAGTGTGCCAAGATCCGTCAAATATTAAGAATGTTACAGATTTTATAACACCACCGCTGAAAACTTCAACTTTTTCTTTAAGCTCTTCGGCCAGCACTTGCTGCTACTGCAGAAAATATTGAGGCAGCCTACTCTCATGTAACCACCCACTGAGAATTTTGCTTGAGCCTCGACTCGATTCGGGCTCGATCTCGAACCAGATCGACTCATGGCTCGAGCCAAAATTCTCAGTGGGCAAGCAAGCTGCCTGAAGAACTGAAGAAGTGTTATAAATTCTATAACATTCAAAAAAGTGCATCGTTTTCTAAATGTTAAGCTTTTAAAATGTACTAAAAACTGCTGTCCTCATTCAAACTGTAGTGCCGATTGATCCCAGTCTATGGAATTGACATAATTTTGAAAATTTAATACCATTATGCCAAATGACCATTATGCCAAATGGCCATTATGCCAAATGACCGTTATGCCAAACGTCCATTATGCCAAACGGCATTATGCCAAACGGCGTTATGCCAAACGGCATTATGCCAAATGGCTTTATGCCAAATGGGATACACCCACATTTGCGACTTAGGCGTACACGGTTACACGAGAACGTCAAAATGAAAGAAATTTTACAGTCGAATTAAAAGTAAAAACTTTTAAATCAGTGAGCAATGAAATTTTCAAAAACTGTAGCAGTAAAAGTTTTTATTTTCAAAACAAGAAAAAAACTTTTCATGTAGCAAATTTTAACAACTTTTTAATTCAAAAGTAAGTTACTTTTGCCATTACCGTAATATTTTTTTGTGTGTACAGTTTTCCCGGTATACCTATCAATCAGTTCAACGAGGTAGATTCAGAAAATTTCATGCCTGCTCTGGAGGATGAGAACCCCGAACTTGATGACAACCTCAAGTTTCTCCCACCGTTATACCACATAGAGACCATCATAAAAGAGCTGCAACAATGGAAAGGCAGCAGAAGCAGACGGAATACAAATGGAACTTCTGAAATACGCAGATGAATCGACTATAGAAGAATTCAAACAGGTGCTGAGGAAAGTCTGGCTCGATAATGCGATCCCTAGTGGATGGCGAAATACGATCTCTGTTCCAATTCCGAAGAAAAAAATCCGAAGCAGGCAAAAGATTTTCGGAAAATTGCATTGGCCAGTATTGGTTACAAAGTCTACGCGAGCTGGATGTTGGGCCAATTAATGGAAAATTCGACACCTATTCTGCCGTTTTACGGCGATATGATGTATACGCCATTGAGGTGATTTTGCCGTAGACACGATTTTCTGTTTTTGTTCATTCATTCAATTTAAAATGAATAATTTAAGGTCTGCTCTGTAGAAACTGTTAAAAAGTACAATAAAAATGTGGCCCCTACAAAATTTCCTGATTTTTCCTATTCTCTACGATTTTAAACCACAAACATCATTTGGCCGTAAAAATAGCAATAAAAAATCACCACTTTTCCTTCCCAATGATGTATGTATACATTGCTCGATCAATGCAAGCTATATGTTTTGTGCCAGCTATTTTGACAGCTGAGCGGATTAAGGGAATGCATTGTCCACGTGGATACTTTAAGGGGGGGAGGGGGAGGGTGTTAGGGAGCGTTATTTTATTATGTAACGCAGTTGGGGGGAGGGGAGGGGGTCGGAGGCCGTGTTACGCTCCATACATTTTTTTTAAATTTGTATGGATATTTTGTTACAAGGGGGAGGGAGGGGGTCTAAAAATCCGATTTTTTGCGTTACACAATAAAAGAACGTTCCCTTAGCGATTGTCTACGCTCCATAAAAACATTTTTGCATGAAAAATTGTCCGTAAGAGAGGTGGGTAGGTCCAGAATTTTCAAAAAAGTGTCTAAGTGGGTGTGGATAAGGTGTCATCCATTAAGTACGTCACATTAAAATCAGCCAAAATTTACTACACCCCCCTTTGTCACAATTTCCCTATGCTTTTAACGCGCAATGTCACGCTTGCTCAAAACCCCCCTCTTTCCTGACGTGACGTACTTTATGGATGACGCCTAATGGATGTCCCCTTAAAAATTAAATCGAAATAATGTAATAAATTATTTCCCAGTCTTGATTTGGTCTCAAACCCTCAAATCAACATTCAAACAGTGTTGAATTTGACTTCTATCAATTCTCAATGTATACATACATTATGATGAGTAAAATTGGCGTATACATCATAGACAAATCCAACTAAAGCTCAACGCTGCTTTTTGATGGTGAGAGATTTGACAGCTCCCATACTAAATGTCTCGATTTTCATACTTTTTGTTAATTTTCCATTAAAATAAAATACTTAACATATGAAAACTATATATTTTTGGTGCCCAAAATTCCTGCTGAATCGAATGGTGTACTTATCTCGATTGCAATTTTTTCGAACAGTTTTTATTTTAATAATATTCTAGACACATTTTGTGCACCTAATCAATCAATGCTTTCATCATAAATAATCATTTTATTGCTTTAAATTGAGTTTTCCTGAGCTCCCATATTCAAATACATGGAAGCTGTCATTTCTAACACCATTGGCCACCTAGCAGCCATTTCAAACTGGATTCGTCTATTGTTTGTTTTCTTAATAAAATGGGCCCGAGAGCAGCTTTTTGGAAAATTCTTTCGTCAGGAGGTAGCTTTTAAGATTCTTTATCAGACTGTACAATAAAATTGAAAATGTCCAAAATGGCGTATACATCATATCGCCGTAAAACGGCAGTAAAGTGGTAACTTACTTGGGGGTCCCATTTACGGAACGTTTACACCGACATCTAACAACAAGAAAGCGATCACTGGATGCAGTCAAGCCCAGTCACGACGTTCTAGCAGGATTCTAGCAGAGTTCTTACAGAGCTGGATACACGGAAAGAAATCCGGTCCGCGTAATTGAAACCATTCTGCAACGGAATCGTTAACAATCGAATGTAATGAAATGTGAAAACAATGTTATCCAATGTGCCGACATTGTATTCAATTTCGTCGACATACTTCGTTGTGTCGACTTGCGTGTTGCATACTTGTCGGCGCATTGCACGTTTTGCGCGTTACGCATCTGTCAGTCTGTCAAGCGCACAAGTTTAATCCAACCAAAACAAAGTGCGCGCTGTGTTCCGAAAAAATACGTTTTTGAATCAGTCGCAGGTTTGCCGTATCTCACCCGCGTGGCCAAAAGCACAACTCAGAAGTTTTTTTTAATAATCTTAGATTCCGACCGGCCATCGTTTTCAGTAGAATCTGCCTGCTAGTGTGTGACAAGTTCCGCCAATCAGAACAGCTTCTGCACCTCCTGGAAGACGGCCGGCAGTGCCAAAGCAGACAGCCTCGGCGAATAGAAGGCCGCCGGAAGAGTTTCGGATGCGGCCAGCAGAATCTGCAGGAGAGCACCGAGTTTAAGATTGATCCGACGACGATGGATGGATCGACTGACGTTGGTGTACTACTCCAAGGAACTACTCAATCTGAAGGCACAGCTCTCGTCCGGGAACGGACCGCCCGACCAACCGACCGGACAGCCGGAAATTGGTGGAAGTCGTGAAGCTGATCGAAGATAGAACGACGGATAATATAGGGGGATTCATCAGTCAACGGCGGAAAATTCCGGCAAGCACCATGACAATTCCAATTTTCGACCGCCGATTTCGCTCGAGATGATTTTTTTTAGCACGACGACCATGAATGAAAACTTCAGTCAAACCAAATTCTAAAATTCTAAAATTCTAAAATTCTAAAATTCTAAAATTCTAAAATTCTAAAATTCTAAAATTCTAAAATTCTAAAATTCTAAAATTCTAAAATTCTAAAATTCTAAAATTCTAAAATTCTAAAATTCTAAAATTCTAAAATTCGATGGTGAGAGATTTGACAGCTCCCATACTAAATGTCTCGATTTTCATACTTTTTGTTAATTTTCCATTAAAATAAAATACTTAACATATGAAAACTATATATTTTTGGTGCCCAAAATTCCTGCTGAATCGAATGGTGTACTTATCTCGATTGCAATTTTTTCGAACAGTTTTTATTTTAATAATATTCTAGACACATTTTGTGCACCTAATCAATCAATGCTTTCATCATAAATAATCATTTTATTGCTTTAAATTGAGTTTTCCTGAGCTCCCATATTCAAATACATGGAAGCTGTCATTTCTAACACCATTGGCCACCTAGCAGCCATTTCAAACTGGATTCGTCTATTGTTTGTTTTCTTAATAAAATGGGCCCGAGAGCAGCTTTTTGGAAAATTCTTTCGTCAGGAGGTAGCTTTTAAGATTCTTTATCAGACTGTACAATAAAATTGAAAATGTCCAAAATGGCGTATACATCATATCGCCGTAAAACGGCAGTAAAGTGGTAACTTACTTGGGGGGTCCCATTTACGGAACGTTTACACCGACATCTAACAACAAGAAAGCGATCACTGGATGCAGTCAAGCCCAGTCACGACGTTCTAGCAGGATTCTAGCAGAGTTCTTACAGAGCTGGATACACGGAAAGAAATCCGGTCCGCGTAATTGAAACCATTCTGCAACGGAATCGTTAACAATCGAATGTAATGAAATGTGAAAACAATGTTATCCAATGTGCCGACATTGTATTCAATTTCGTCGACATACTTCGTTGTGTCGACTTGCGTGTTGCATACTTGTCGGCGCATTGCACGTTTTGCGCGTTACGCATCTGTCAGTCTGTCAAGCGCACAAGTTTAATCCAACCAAAACAAAGTGCGCGCTGTGTTCCGAAAAAATACGTTTTTGAATCAGTCGCAGGTTTGCCGTATCTCACCCGCGTGGCCAAAAGCACAACTCAGAAGTTTTTTTTTAATAATCTTAGATTCCGACCGGCCATCGTTTTCAGTAGAATCTGCCTGCTAGTGTGTGACAAGTTCCGCCAATCAGAACAGCTTCTGCACCTCCTGGAAGACGGCCGGCAGTGCCAAAGCAGACAGCCTCGGCGAATAGAAGGCCGCCGGAAGAGTTTCGGATGCGGCCAGCAGAATCTGCAGGAGAGCACCGAGTTTAAGATTGATCCGACGACGATGGATGGATCGACTGACGTTGGTGTACTACTCCAAGGAACTACTCAATCTGAAGGCACAGCTCTCGTCCGGGAACGGACCGCCCGACCAACCGACCGGACAGCCGGAAATTGGTGGAAGTCGTGAAGCTGATCGAAGATAGAACGACGGATAATATAGGGGGATTCATCAGTCAACGGCGGAAAATTCCGGCAAGCACCATGACAATTCCAATTTTCGACCGCCGATTTCGCTCGAGATGATTTTTTTTAGCACGACGACCATGAATGAAAACTTCAGTCAAACCAAATTCTAAAATTCTAAAATTCTAAAATTCTAAAATTCTAAAATTCTAAAATTCTAAAATTCTAAAATTCTAAAATTCTAAAATTCTAAAATTCTAAAATTCTAAAATTCTAAAATTCTAAAATTCTAAAATTCTAAAATTCTAAAATTTAAAATTTAAAATTTAAAATTTAAAATTCTAAAATTTAAAATTCTAAAATTTAAAATTCTAAAATTTAAAATTCTAAAATTCTAAAATTCTAAAATTCTAAAATTTAAAATTCTAAAATTCTAAAATTCTAAAATTTAAAATTTAAAATTTAAAATTCTAAAATTCTAAAATTTAAAATTTAAAATTTAAAATTCTAAAATTCTAAAATTTAAAATTTAAAATTTAAAATTTAAAATTTAAAATTTAAAATTTAAAATTTAAAATTTAAAATTTAAAATTCTAAAATTCTAAAATTCTAAAATTTAAAATTCTAAAATTCTAAAATTTAAAATTTAAAATTTAAAATTCTAAAATTTAAAATTCTAAAATTTAAAATTTAAAATTTAAAATTTAAAATTTAAAATTTAAAATTTAAAATTTAAAATTCTAAAATTCTAAAATTCTAAAATTCTAAAATTTAAAATTTAAAATTTAAAATTCTAAAATTCTAAAATTCTAAAATTCTAAAATTCTAAAATTCTAAAAATCTAAAATTCTAAAATCTAAAAATCTAAAATTTAAAATTCTAAAATCTAAAATTCTAAAATTCTAAAATTCTAAAATACTAAAATTTAAAAATCTAAAAATCTAAAATTTAAAATTTAAAATTCTAAAATTCTAAAATTTAAAATTTAAAATTCTAAAATTTAAAATTTAAAATTTAAAATTTAAAATTCTAAAATTCTAAAATTCTAAAATTCTAAAATTCTAAAATTCTAAAATTCTAAAATTCTAAAATTTAAAATTCTAAAATTCTAAAATTCTAAAATTCTAAAATTCTAAAATTCTAAAATTCTAAAATTCTAAAATTCTAAAATTTAAAATTTAAAATTTAAAATTCTAAAATTCTAAAATTCTAAAATTTAAAATTCTAAAATTTAAAATTTAAAATTTAAAATTCTAAAATTCTAAAATTCTAAAATTTAAAATTCTAAAATTTAAAATTTAAAATTCTAAAATTTAAAATTTAAAATTCTAAAATTCTAAAATTCTAAAATTCTAAAATTTAAAATTTAAAATTTAAAATTCTAAAATTTAAAATTCTAAAATTTAAAATTCTAAAATTCTAAAATTTAAAATTCTAAAATTCTAAAATTTAAAATTTAAAATTTAAAATTTAAAATTTAAAATTTAAAATTCTAAAATTTAAAATTTAAAATTCTAAAATTCTAAAATTCTAAAATTCTAAAATTTAAAATTTAAAATTCTAAAATTCTAAAATTTAAAATTTAAAATTTAAAATTTAAAATTTAAAATTTAAAATTTAAAATTCTAAAATTCTAAAATTCTAAAATTTAAAATTTAAAATTCTAAAATTCTAAAATTTAAAATTTAAAATTTAAAATTCTAAAATTTAAAATTTAAAATTCTAAAATTTAAAATTTAAAATTTTAAAATTTAAAATTTAAAATTTAAAATTTAAAATTTAAAATTCTAAAATTTAAAATTTAAAATTTAAAATTCTAAAATTCTAAAATTTAAAATTTAAAATTTAAAATTTAAAATTTTAAAATTCTAAAATTTAAAATTTAAAATTCTAAAATTTAAAATTCTAAAATTTAAAATTTAAAATTTAAAATTTAAAATTCTAAAATTCTAAAATTCTAAAATTTAAAATTTAAAATTCTAAAATTTAAAATTTAAAATTTAAAATTTAAAATTTAAAATTTAAAATTTAAAATTTAAAATTTAAAATTCTAAAATTTAAAATTTAAAATTTAAAATTTAAAATTTAAAATTCTAAAATTTAAAATTCTAAAATTTAAAATTTAAAATTTAAAATTTAAAATTTAAAATTTAAAATTCTAAAATTCTAAAATTCTAAAATTCTAAAATTTAAAATTTAAAATTTAAAATTTAAAATTTAAAATTCTAAAATTCTAAAATTTAAAATTTAAAATTCTAAAATTTAAAATTTAAAATTCTAAAATTTAAAATTTAAAATTTAAAATTTAAAATTTAAAATTTAAAATTTAAAATTCTAAAATTCTAAAATTCTAAAATTTAAAATTCTAAAATTTAAAATTTAAAATTTAAAATTCTAAAATTTAAAATTTAAAATTTAAAATTCTAAAATTTAAAATTTAAAATTTAAAATTCTAAAATTTAAAATTCTAAAATTCTAAAATTCTAAAATTTAAAATTTAAAATTTAAAATTTAAAATTTAAAATTTAAAATTCTAAAATTTAAAATTTAAAATTTAAAATTCTAAAATTTAAAATTTAAAATTCTAAAATTCTAAAATTCTAAAATTCTAAAATTTAAAATTTAAAATTTAAAATTTAAAATTTAAAATTTAAAATTTAAAATTTAAAATTCTAAAATTCTAAAATTCTAAAATTCTAAAAATCTAAAAATCTAAAATTCTAAAATTCTAAAATTCTAAAATTCTAAAATTCTAAAATTCTAAAATTCTAAAATTCTAAAATTTAAAATTTAAAATTCTAAAATTTAAAATTTAAAATTTAAAATTTAAAATTTAAAATTTAAAATTTAAAATTTAAAATTTAAAATTTAAAATTTAAAATTTAAAATTCTAAAATTCTAAAATTTAAAATTTAAAATTTAAAATTCTAAAATTTAAAATTTAAAATTTAAAATTTAAAATTTAAAATTTAAAATTTAAAATTCTAAAATTTAAAATTTAAAATTTAAAATTTAAAATTTAAAATTTAAAATTTAAAATTTAAAATTCTAAAATTTAAAATTTAAAATTCTAAAATTTAAAATTTAAAATTTAAAATTCTAAAATTTAAAATTTAAAATTCTAAAATTTAAAATTCTAAAATTTAAAATTTAAAATTTAAAATTTAAAATTTAAAATTTAAAATTTAAAATTTAAAATTTAAAATTTAAAATTTAAAATTCTAAAATTTAAAATTCTAAAATTTAAAATTTAAAATTTAAAATTCTAAAATTTAAAATTTAAAATCTAAAATTCTAAAATTCTAAAATTTAAAATTCTAAAATTCTAAAATTTAAAATTTAAAATTCTAAAATTTAAAATTTAAAATTTAAAATTTAAAATTTAAAATTTAAAATTTAAAATTTAAAATTTAAAATTTAAAATTTAAAATTCTAAAATTTAAAATTCTAAAATTTAAAATTTAAAATTTAAAATTCTAAAATTTAAAATTTAAAATTTAAAATTTAAAATTCTAAAATTCTAAAATTTAAAATTCTAAAATTTAAAATTTAAAATTTAAAATTCTAAAATTCTAAAATTCTAAAATTTAAAATTTAAAATTTAAAATTTAAAATTCTAAAATTCTAAAATTTAAAATTCTAAAATTCTAAAATTCTAAAATTTAAAATTCTAAAATTTAAAATTCTAAAATTTAAAATTTAAAATTCTAAAATTTAAAATTCTAAAATTCTAAAATTTAAAATTCTAAAATTCTAAAATTTAAAATTTAAAATTCTAAAATTTAAAATTTAAAATTTAAAATTTAAAATTTAAAATTTAAAATTTAAAATTTAAAATTTAAAATTCTAAAATTTAAAATTTAAAATTTAAAATTTAAAATTCTAAAATTCTAAAATTCTAAAATTTAAAATTCTAAAATTCTAAAATTTAAAATTCTAAAATTCTAAAATTTAAAATTTAAAATTTAAAATTTAAAATTTAAAATTCTAAAATTTAAAATTTAAAATTTAAAATTTAAAATTTAAAATTCTAAAATTCTAAAATTTAAAATTTAAAATTCTAAAATTTAAAATTCTAAAATTTAAAATTTAAAATTCTAAAATTTAAAATTTAAAATTTAAAATTCTAAAATTTAAAATTTAAAATTTTAAAATTTAAAATTCTAAAATTTAAAATTCTAAAATTTAAAATTCTAAAATTTAAAATTTAAAATTTAAAATTTAAAATTTAAAATTTAAAATTCTAAAATTCTAAAATTTAAAATTTAAAATTTAAAATTCTAAAATTTAAAATTTAAAATTCTAAAATTCTAAAATTTAAAATTTAAAATTCTAAAATTCTAAAATTTAAAATTCTAAAATTCTAAAATTTAAAATTCTAAAATTTAAAATTTAAAATTCTAAAATTTAAAATTCTAAAATTTAAAATTTAAAATTCTAAAATTCTAAAATTTAAAATTCTAAAATTTAAAATTCTAAAATTCTAAAATTCTAAAATTCTAAAATTTAAAATTTAAAATTCTAAAATTTAAAATTTAAAATTTAAAATTTAAAATTTAAAATTTAAAATTTAAAATTTAAAATTTAAAATTTAAAATTCTAAAATTCTAAAATTTAAAATTTAAAATTTAAAATTCTAAAATTTAAAATTTAAAATTTAAAATTTAAAATTTAAAATTTAAAATTCTAAAATTTAAAATTTAAAATTCTAAAATTTAAAATTCTAAAATTCTAAAATTTAAAATTTAAAATTTAAAATTTAAAATTTAAAATTTAAAATTCTAAAATTTAAAATTCTAAAATTCTAAAATTCTAAAATTCTAAAATTCTAAAATTCTAAAATTCTAAAATTCTAAAATTCTAAAATTCTAAAATTCTAAAATTCTAAAATTCTAAAATTCTAAAATTCTAAAATTCTAAAATTCTAGACACATTTTGTGCACCTAATCAATCAATGCTTTCATCATAAATAATCATTTTATTGCTTTAAATTGAGTTTTCCTGAGCTCCCATATTCAAATACATGGAAGCTGTCATTTCTAACACCATTGGCCACCTAGCAGCCATTTCAAACTGGATTCGTCTATTGTTTGTTTTCTTAATAAAATGGGCCCGAGAGCAGCTTTTTGGAAAATTCTTTCGTCAGGAGGTAATTTTAAGATTCTTTATCAGACTGTAAAATAAAATTAAAATTCCAAAATGGCGTATACATCATATCGCCGTAAAACGGCAGTAAAGTGGTAACTTACTTGGGGTCCCATTTACGGAACGTTTACACCGACATCTAAAAACAAGAAAGCGATCACTGGATGCAGTCAAGCCCAGTCACGACGTTCTAGCAGGATTCTAGCAGAGTTCTTACAGAGCTGGATACACGGAAAGAAATCCGGTCCGCGTAATTTAAAATTCTGCAACGGAATCGTTAAAATCGAATGTAATGAAATGTGAAAACAATGTTATCCAATGTGCCGACATTGTATTCAATTTCGTCGACATACTTCGTTGTGTCGACTTGCGTTTGCATACTTGTCGGCGCATTGCACGTTTTGCGCGTTACGCATCTGTCAGTCTGTCAAGCGCACAAGTTTAATCCAACCAAAACAAAGTGCGCGCTGTGTTCCGAAAAATACGTTTTTGAATCAGTCGCAAATTTGCCGTATCTCACCCGCGTGGCCAAAAGCAAAACTCAGAAATTTTTTTAATAATCTTAAATTCCGACCGGCCATCGTTTTCAGTAGAATCTGCCTGCTAGTGTGTGACAAGTTCCGCCAATCAGAACAGCTTCTGCACCTCCTGGAAGACGGCCGGCAATGCCAAAGCAGACAGCCTCGGCGAATAGAAGGCCGCCGGAAGAGTTTCGGATGCGGCCAGCAGAATCTGCAGGAGAGCACCGAATTTAAGATTGATCCGACGACGATGGATGGATCGACTGAAATTGTACTACTCCAAAACTACTCAATCTGAAGGCACAGCTCTCGTCCGGGAACGGACCGCCCGACCAACCGACCGGACAGCCGGAAATTCTGGAAGTCGTGAAGCTGATCGAAGATAGAACGACGGATAATATAGGGGATTCATCAGTCAACGGCGGAAAATTCCGGCAAGCACCATGAAATTCCAATTTTCGACCGCCGATTTCGCTCGAGATGATTTTTTTAGCACGACGACCATGAATGAAAACTTCAGTCAAACCAAATTCTAAAATTCTAAAATTCTAAAATTCTAAAATTTAAAATTTAAAATTTAAAATTCTAAAATTTAAAATTTAAAATTCTAAAATTCTAAAATTCTAAAATTTAAAATTTAAAATTTAAAATTTAAAATTTAAAATTCTAAAATTTAAAATTTAAAATTCTAAAATTCTAAAATTCTAAAATTTAAAATTTAAAATTCTAAAATTTAAAATTTAAAATTCTAAAATTTAAAATTTTAAAATTTAAAATTCTAAAATTTAAAATTTAAAATTCTAAAATTTAAAATTTAAAATTCTAAAATTCTAAAATTTAAAATTCTAAAATTTAAAATTTAAAATTCTAAAATTCTAAAATTCTAAAATTTAAAATTTAAAATTTAAAATTCTAAAATTTAAAATTCTAAAATTCTAAAATTCTAAAATTCTAAAATTCTAAAATTCTAAAATTCTAAAATTCTAAAATTTAAAATTCTAAAATTTAAAATTTAAAATTTAAAATTCTAAAATTTAAAATTCTAAAATTTAAAATTTAAAATTCTAAAATTTAAAATTTAAAATTTAAAATTCTAAAATTCTAAAATTTAAAATTTAAAATTTAAAATTTAAAATTTAAAATTTAAAATTTAAAATTCTAAAATTTAAAATTCTAAAATTCTAAAATTCTAAAATTCTTAAAATTTAAAATCTAAAATTTTAAAGTCTAAAAATCTAAAATTTAAAATTTAAAATCTAAAATTTAAAATTCTAAAATTTAAAATTTAAAATTCTAAAATTCTAAAATCTAAAAATCTAAAATTTAAAATTTAAAATTCTAAAATTTAAAATTCTAAAATTCTAAAATTCTAAAATTTAAAATTTAAAATTCTAAAATCTAAAATTTAAAATTCTAAAATTCTAAAATTTAAAATTTAAAATTTAAAATTCTAAAATTTAAAATTCTAAAATTTAAAATTCTAAAATTTAAAATTTAAAATTTAAAATTTAAAATTTAAAATTCTAAAATTTAAAATTCTAAAATTTAAAATTTAAAATTTAAAATTCTAAAATTCTAAAATTCTAAAATTCTAAAATTCTAAAATTTAAAATTTAAAATTTAAAATTTAAAATTTAAAATTCTAAAATTCTAAAATTCTAAAATTTAAAATTTAAAATTCTAAAATTTAAAATTTAAAATTCTAAAATTCTAAAATTCTAAAATTTAAAATTTAAAATTCTAAAATTTAAAATTCTAAAATTTAAAATTTAAAATTCTAAAATTCTAAAATTCTAAAATTCTAAAATTCTAAAATTCTAAAATTTCTAAATTTAAAATTCTAAAATTCTAAAATTTAAAATTTTAAAATTTAAAATTTAAAATTTAAAATTCTAAAATTTAAAATTTAAAATTCTAAAATTCTAAAATTCTAAAATTCTAAAATTCTAAAATTCTAAAATTCTAAAATTCTAAAATTCTAAAATTCTAAAATTCTAAAATTCTAAAATTCTAAAATTCTAAAATTCTAAAATTCTAAAATTCTAAAATTCTAAAATTCTAAAATTCTAAAATTCTAAAATTCTAAAATTCTAAAATTCTAAAATTCTAAAATTCTAAAATTCTAGACACATTTTGTGCACCTAATCAATCAATGCTTTCATCATAAATAATCATTTTATTGCTTTAAATTGAGTTTTCCTGAGCTCCCATATTCAAATACATGGAAGCTGTCATTTCTAACAATTCTGGCCACCAGCAAAATTTAAACTGGATTCGTCTATTGTTTGTTTTCTTAATAAAATGGGCCTGAGACAGCTTTTAAAATTCTTTCAAAATTGTAAAATTTAAGATTCTTTATCAGAATTTAAAATAAAATTTAAAATTCCAAATGGCGTATAAATCATATCGCCGTAAAACGGCAGTAAAGTGGTAACTTACTTGGGGGTCCCAATACGGAACGTTTACACCGACATCTAACAAGAAAGCGATCACTGGATTTAAAGTCGCCCAGTCACGACGTTCTAGCAGGATTCAAGAGTTCTTAAGAGCTGTACACGGAAAGAAATCCGGTCCGCGTAATTGAAACCATTCTGCAACGGAATCGTTAACAATCGAATGTAATGAAATGTGAAAATTCTGTTATCCAATGTGCCGACATTGTAAAATTTCGTCGACATACTTCGTTGTGTCGACTTGCGTGTTGCATACTTGTCGGCGCATTGCACGTTTTGCGCGTTACGCATCTGTCAATCTGTCAAATTCACAAGTTTAATCCAACCAAAACAAAGTGCGCGCTGTTCCTAAAATACGTTTTTGAATCAGTCGCAGGTTTGCCGTATCTCACCGCGTAAAAAGCACAACTCAGAAATTTTTTTTAATAATCTTAGATTCCGACCGGCCATCGTTTTCAGTAGAATCTGCCTGCTAGTGTGTGACAAGTTCCGCCAATCAACAGCTTCTGCACTCTCCTGGAAGACGGCCGGCAGTGCCAAAGCAGACAGCCTCGGCGAAGGCAATTTAAGAGTTTAAAATGCGGCCAGCAGAATCTGCAGGAGAGCACCGAATTTAAGATTGATCCGACGACGATGGATGGATCGACTGACGTTGGTGTACTACCCAAAACTACTCAATCTGAAGGCACAGCTCTCGTCCGGGAACGGACTGCCCGACCAACCGACCGGAAAAGCCGGAAATTTGGAAGTCTGAAGCTGATCGAAGATAGAACGACGGATAATATAGGGGATTCATCAGTCAACGGCGGAAAATTCCGCAAGCACCATGAAAATTCCATTTCGACCGCCGATTTCGCTCGAGATGATTTTTTTAGCACGACGACCATGAATTAAAACTTCAGTCAAACCAAATTCTAAAATTTAAAATTTAAAATTTAAAATTTAAAATTTAAAATTCTAAAATTCTAAAATTCTAAAATTCTAAAATTTAAAATTTAAAATTTAAAATTCTAAAATTTAAAATTTAAAATTTAAAATTTAAAATTCTAAAATTTAAAATTCTAAAATTTAAAATTTAAAATTTAAAATTTAAAATTCTAAAATTCTAAAATTCTAAAATTCTAAAATTTTAAAATTTAAAATTTAAAATTCTAAAATTTAAAATTCTAAAATTTAAAATTCTAAAATTTAAAATTTAAAATTTAAAATTTAAAATTTAAAATTCTAAAATTCTAAAATTTAAAATTTAAAATTCTAAAATTTAAAATTCTAAAATTCTAAAATTTAAAATTCTAAAATTTAAAATTTAAAATTTAAAATTCTAAAATTTAAAATTCTAAAATTCTAAAATTTAAAATTTAAAATTTAAAATTCTAAAATTCTAAAATTTAAAATTTAAAATTTAAAATTTAAAATTCTAAAATTCTAAAATTTAAAATTTAAAATTTAAAATTTAAAATTCTAAAATTTAAAATTTAAAATTTAAAATTTAAAATTCTAAAATTCTAAAATTTAAAATTCTAAAATTTAAAATTCTAAAATTCTAAAATTTAAAATTTAAAATTTAAAATTCTAAAATTCTAAAATTCTAAAATTCTAAAATTCTAAAATCTAAAATTCTTAAAATCTAAAAATCTAAAATTTAAAATTTAAAATCTAAAATTTAAAATTCTAAAATTCTAAAATTTAAAATTCAAAAAATCTAAAATTCTAAAATTTAAAATTTAAAATTCTAAAATTTAAAATTCTAAAATTCTAAAATTTAAAATTTAAAATTTAAAATTTAAAATTTAAAATTTAAAATTTAAAATTCTAAAATTTAAAATTCTAAAATTCTAAAATTTAAAATTTAAAATTTAAAATTTAAAATTTAAAATTCTAAAATTTAAAATTCTAAAATTCTAAAATTCTAAAATTTAAAATTCTAAAATTTAAAATTTAAAATTTAAAATTTAAAATTTAAAATTCTAAAATTTAAAATTTAAAATTTAAAATTTAAAATTTAAAATTTAAAATTTAAAATTTAAAATTCTAAAATTTAAAATTTAAATTCTAAAATTTAAAATTCTAAAATTTAAAATTTAAAATTTAAAATCTAAAATTTAAAATTTAAAATTTAAAATTTAAAATTTAAAATTTAAAATTCTAAAATTTAAAATTTAAAATTTAAAATTTAAAATTCTAAAATTCTAAAATTCTAAAATTCTAAAATTCTAAAATTTAAAATTCTAAAATTTAAAATTTAAAATTTAAAATTTAAAATTTAAAATTTAAAATTTAAAATTTAAAATTTCTAAAATTCTAAAATTTAAAATTTAAAATTCTAAAATTCTAAAATTCTAAAATTCTAAAATTCTAAAATTCTAAAATTCTAAAATTCTAAAATTCTAAAATTCTAAAATTCTAAAATTCTAAAATTCTAAAATTCTAAAATTCTAAAATTTAAAATTTAAAATTTAAAATTTAAAATTCTAAAATTTAAAATTCTAAAATTTAAAATTTAAAATTCTAAAATTTAAAATTCTAAAATTTAAAATTCTAAAATTCTAAAATTCTAAAATTTAAAATTCTAAAATTCTAAAATTTAAAATTCTAAAATTTAAAATTTAAAATTTAAAATTTAAAATTTAAAATTCTAAAATTCTAAAATTCTAAAATTCTAAAATTCTAAAATTCTAAAATTCTAAAATTCTAAAATTCTAAAATTCTAAAATTCTAAAATTCTAAAATTCTAAAATTCTAAAATTCTAAAATTCTAGACACATTTTGTGCACCTAATCAATCAATGCTTTCATCATAAATAATCATTTTATTGCTTT